>NC_138733.1:15699364-15877364 GCF_965113295.1 Leuciscus leuciscus | reverse complement strand
AAAGTCTCTTATGCTCTCCAAGGCTGCATTTATTTTATTTAAAAAGGGTTAGGGTTAGGGTTAAAAATTTAAAATAACTGTTCTCTTTTTGAATATTTATATATATATAAATATTCCTGTGAGGCAAAGCTGAATTTTCAGCATCATTACTCCAGTCTTCAGTGTCACATGATCCTTCAGAAATCATTCTAATATGCTGATTTGATGCTCAAAAAACTATTAATAGTTAACTATTAATAGTAAATTATTAATTACTATTAACTAGTAATTAATTATTAATAGTTAACTATTAATAGTTAATTAATAGTTAACTATTATTCATAGTTCACTATTATTATCAATGTTGAAAACAGTTGTGGACAATTCCCCAGGATTCTTTGGTGAATAATAAAGTTCTATTTCATTTATTTGAAATATAATCTTTTGTAACACTATAAATGTCTTTACTGTCGCACACGGTACCCTTCAGCGTACCCTGACGTGCACCTCTCCAAAAATTTGGGATTGGTCTACTAGAACCACTCAACTTCACATGCTCCCTCTGCATGTGTAATTGCACCTCAACGTGGCCAACGATGCAGAAGTAAATGAAAACCAACGCATAGCCTACAGCGTAGAGGCGCCGGCGTAGGTCCAGCAGAAGTATAAATCAGCCTTTATGATGGTGAAAATTCAGCTTTGCATTGATTACAGGAATAAATTACATTTTAAAATATATTGAAAACAGTTATTTTAAATTGTAATATTTCACAATATTACTGTTTAAAAAAAAAAAAAAAAAGCCTTGGTGAGCATAGGAGATAGGAGCATAGGTTTTAAAAACATAAAAAATCGTACCGATCCCAAACATTTGAACGGCAGTGTGTATAGCCTATATATATATATATATATATATATATATATATATATATATACAGTGAGGAAAATAAGTATTTGAACACCCTGCTATTTTGCAAGTTCTCCCACTTAGAAATCATGGAGGGGTCTGAAATTGTCATCGTAGGTGCATGTCCACTGTGAGAGACATAATCAAAAAAAAAATCCAGAAATCACAATGTATGATTTTTTAACTATTTATTTGTATGATACAGCTGCAAATAAGTATTTGAACACCCGAGAAAATCAATGTTAATATTTGGTACAGTAGCCTTTGTTTGCAATTACAGAGGTCAAACGTTTCCTGTAGTTTTTCACCAGGTTTGCACACACAGCAGGAGGGATTTTGGCTCACTCCTCCACACAGATCTTCTCTAGATCAGTCAGGTTTCTGGGCTGTCGCTGAGAAACACGGAGTTTGAGCTCCCTCCAAAGATTCTCTATTGGGTTTAGGTCTGGAGACTGGCTAGGCCACGCCAGAATCTTGATATGCTTCTTACAGAGCCACTCCTTGGTTATTCTGGCTGTGTGCTTCGGGTCATTGTCATGTTGGAAGACCCAGCCTCGACCCATCTTCAATGCTCTAACTGAGGGAAGGAGGTTGTTCCCCAAAATCTTGCAATACATGGCCCCGGTCATCCTCTCCTTAATACAGTGCAGTCGCCCTGTCCCATGTGCAGAAAAACACCCCCAAAGCATGATGCTACCACCCCCATGCTTCACAGTAGGGATGGTGTTCTTGGGATGGTACTCATCATTCTTCTTCCTCCAAACACGGTTAGTGGAATTATGACCAAAAAGTTATATTTTGGTCTCATCTGACCACCTGACTTTCTCCCATGACTCCTCTGGATCATCCAAATGGTCATTGGCAAACTTAAGACATGTGCTGGTTTAAGCAGGGGAACCTTCCGTGCCATGCATGATTTCAAACCATGACGTCTTAGTGTATTACCAACAGTAACCTTGGAAACGGTGGTCCCAGCTCTATTCAGGTCATTGACCAGCTCCTCCTGTGTAGTTCTGGGCTGATTTCTCACCTTTCTTAGGATCATTGAGACCCCACGAGGTGAGATCTTGCATGGAGCCCCAGTCCGAGGGAGATTGACAGTCATGTTTAGCTTCTTCCATTTTCTAATGATTGTTCCAACAGTGGACCTTTTTTCACCAAGCTGCTTGGCAATTTCCCCGTAGCCCTTTCCAGCCTTGTGGAGGTGTACAATTTTGTCTCTAGTGTCTTTGGACAGCTCTTTGGTCTTGGCCATGTTAGTAGTTGGATTCTTACTGATTGTATGGGGTGGACAGGTGTCTTTATGCAGCTAATGACCTCAAACAGGTGCATCTAATTTAGGATAATAAATGGAGTGGAGGTGGACATTTTAAAGGCAGACTAACAGGTCTTTGAGGGTCAGAATTCTAGCTGATAGACAGGTGTTCAAATATCAGCTGTATCATACAAATAAATAGTTAAAAAATCATATATTGTGATTTCTGGATTTTTTTTTTTTAGATTATGTCTCTCACAGTGGACATGCACGATGTCCCCTCCATGATTTCCAAGTGGGAGAACTTGCAAAATAGCAGGGTGTTCAAATACTTATTTTCCTCACTGTATACAACAGTGACTAGTATCTAGTATATAAAGATACTAGTCACTGTTGGATTGCTTACTAATAATTAAAAATGTGCTAGTAACATAACAATAGTTGCAAGTTTAAAAAAAAGAAATATCAATAGTTGCTAGTTTTAGCAACTGTTAGAAATGATGTAGCAGCTTGCCATAGCACCCACGTTTATAGAACCCTGACGTAGCCCTCGAGCGCTTGAGGAGGGGCGAGGGTGGCCCGTCGGCACGAGCGCAGATAGCGAGGAACAGCTGCAGACAAGCTCTCGTTCAGTCAATTACACCGCATAGCTCATACAATATTACCAATTCTTCCCCAAAAACAAATTATATCGTCCAAACCATAACCATCCAACATGGTTGACCGCGAGCAGCTGGTTCAAAAAGCCAGGCTGGCTGAACAGGCAGAGAGATATGATGATATGGCAGCAGCCATGAAATCGGTAAGTCATTCTTTCAATTTATTTCTAGAATATAACATAATATATATAATATAATATGGTGATATAATTGTCTTATTATGCATAGCCTACTATATGCTCGATGCATTTGGAGGAAAAGGGTTTGGGTAATATGTTGAAAGATCACATGGGTGAAGTGACAGTAAAATATTGCATGTAACGAAATGCATTAATATGGTGTCGTATAATATTTTGGGGGGTGTTGATCTATGATAAATCTGAGCTGTATTATTGAGAGTGCAGTGGATCGGGTGTAGACTGTCTGGATCTTGGGCGGTGCCTCCTGTCTTACCCGAAGCCACACTCAAATGAATGAGACGACACATGACAATGTATAAAGATCTGTTTCAACATAGCTTTCAGAGTAAGTAAAAAATAAAAATAAAAATAAATCCCTATTTTGCACCTTTTTTTAATTCGTTGCTCTTCATAACATAATGCATATTCATGGTCATAAACGCAGTGTTGGATAGTATTAGAATTTACACTAGAAATAGGCATTTTGTCATTGCTGTTCATTACCTAGTGTATTGTCATAAATACATTAGATATTAATTTTCTATCATCAGCATACATAAATTCAAAATGCCTTTGTTTTTTTCTCACACATTCTCATAATTTGCTTATGTCTTCCCATATTCATTTTCTACATATAGGAGTTGTTAAGATATTTCCTCTAAACCAACGTTAGAGGCAGCAGCATTCCTTCCAGAATCTTCCATCCTTGTCATATTGCAGTAAGGTCCATGATTCAGTAAGGTCCATGATTCCTTCTTGTTCTAAACCCACAGTTTTATATATTAGCCTATTAAAGGAAATGTATCTCTTCAATAGTGTTTATTTCTAGTTAATATTATTTCTGTTGAAAATTTTAACAGTGTTTTAGGGGTGAGCATACAGGACTCCATAATGAAATCATTCAAGGCCTTAGGGCTTCTCGAGGGGGGAGCAAACATCTGCATCTTAAGCTCTAACACTTCTTCACGTCAGCATCCTGACTATATTCCCATCTGAGTGAGGGCATTCAGGAGACTCTAGTCTTACATAGGTTTATGGAGATTGAGGAGGACCCCTCCATTTCTGCTTTGTCAAGTGCTGACATCATGCTTTCTTTCTGGAGGGGTGTCATCTAGCATCTCTTCTCTTATTTCTTGAGTGATTGAATGTTTCTTGCCCATGGCAATACATCTTTGACTTAATTACAAATGACATGTAGATGTGTCTACTTCAACGCTTTTTACTCTACGACCTATCTATATTAATAATATTTTTACATAAAATAAAGTCTTAATTGAATGCCAAAATGTACAATAAGTGTATTGATTGCAGAGATCTGCCAGATCAATTTAGCTAAAATGGATATATTTTCTTACCGCCATATTACCTTGATCGAAATCCCAAATGACTGTTAAAAGGGAAGGTTCCCATCCTTGCAAAGATTGTTTTGTACACCGGACAGGAAATTTTAGCTTCATGGATCTGTCGGGGAGATTTAAAAGCAGTTTGACTCTAGTTACTTTGGTCCCATGGATAAAAGCCCATTTAGCCTCCACAGACCTGATGGGAAAGTGCCCACAGGCTTCCATTACCATTATCTTGATGCATTCAGCCAAAGAGATGAGCAGCAATAGGCCAAGCTTAAAACTTCACATTTGAGTAAGATCATCCGGCTTTTTACTTAAAATTTGTGAACGGCTTCCTTATGTGTAAAAATTTGCATCTGATTTCAACACGGCTACCAAGGTAACAAGGTTACCCCGTCACCCACCACAACTACCCGTTACTATCTGTTTTTGAGAGGAATGCCAAATCTGTGTTGCGCAGAACTTGTGTACCTAGACATAAATAGCTATACGTTTGTTTTTTCCTTTTTAAATAAAACTCTTTCATATCCTCCTGCCTGTGTTTCGTTATGAGTCTCGTCTTCCTGTCCTACCACTGTTCCTGTTCTCTACTCTGATCTTTTTCTTTGAATTCAATTCTCTTTGTACTCTGAGGGAATAATTTTAGCTGAAATCTAAAATCAGAAACTTTGATCTGAGGCACATGGCCTTTGAAAAGTGTTTAATTGCACATACAGTTCCTTCATCATTACAGAAAACACATGTGATATTATGTTAGTGCACCACAAAGAGGTTCTGACATTGTGACTAGAAGGAGATCTGTAGTTGAAATGAGTGATTTTTGTTAAAATATGGAATCAACCTAGTTTTACATACGTAGTATGTTAGTCCCAGTTTGGTAAGAGAAAGGTCAGAGAGAAGGCCACCATAACACATGAACTGCCACACAGAGATCGTGTTAACTTACACTGCAGCTGCCCTGAGGGGTATGTGGGAACATTTCGCCTCCCGCCCCTGCCCATGCCCCCTATCCTCACCCTGCCCCCACTCTCAGCTGAAGTGATTTCACCTCTAGTGCATTGTGTAGCGCTAGTGCTCCGTCATCTCGCTAGATAGAGTTGGACTACTGTACAAAATGAGACTATTGCCATGGAAACTGCACTTGGCATATAACTTGAGCTCATGGCTGCACAATGCATTCAGCCAGCTGATGAAGCACTGTGTGGATATTATCATTATGCAACTGAAAAATTAAGCATTGTACATTCATTTTAATGTTAAAGTCGGCATGAAATTAAAGTTTTGTTCCCTATTGCGATGTATATCCGAGTGAAACGGTTTCTCGGATGAGAAAAAGTGTAGGGCAGGACTTGATTTTGTCTAAGGAGAATAGATTGGATCATTGGATGGTTGTGGTTTGCTATTGGTCGATCTCATGTGAGTGACAGGTTTTCCCTTATTGCCCTTGTGCCATTAAACATGTCATCAGAGAAGAGATGTCGCTGCAAGAGGGAGAGGAAGTTATTTTGATTAAAGATTAGGAGAGCACATGAAAGAAATTAAATAACGGTATGCATTAGGGCTTAATATTTGGCAAAGGCTGTGGTTATTTTATGCGCAGTTTGTCAGTGCAGCACGGCCGATCGGTAGTAAATGCTGCTCAATCTGAAAGCTAGAGGGCGCTCTCACTCAGACACGCCAAAAATGCTCTGCCGCAGAAGTAGACAACACGCCTCATTCCAGGAAATCCCTATGGGCATCATACTATCGCTGTAGCTGAATAAATAGAAGATTGAAATGCTTTGATTGATTTATTAAATGATGTCTTTTGTTGGACAAGAGGTTCATAAATGCTTCTCATGTTTTGAAAGATGCTTGACGTGTGTTGCTTTTTCAAATGCACGTTATAAACGACTCAAACTCACAGATGGAGCAGCATTTACTACTACGTCACTGACAAGCTGCGCATAAAAAATAATCGCAGCCTTTGCGATTTCATTAATCGTGCAGCCCTAGTATGCACGGATATATCATTTATAATGAACAGTGCAATATTCCTAAAAAAAACAAGAATTGTCCATTTTGATTTCATGCCGACTTTAATGTAAATTTTCTCAACTTATGAAGAAAGCATATCTGTAATCACCTTGTTGGATGTTTTACGTCTCTTTTCTCAAACGGCGTTCTATTTGCCTCCTTTTGTAGGTAACCGAGCTGAACGAGGCCTTGTCCAACGAAGAGAGGAACCTGTTGTCGGTCGCCTACAAGAACGTGGTAGGCGCTCGTCGCTCGTCCTGGAGGGTCATCTCCAGCATCGAGCAGAAGACCTCCGCGGATGGCAACGAGAAGAAGATCGAGATGGTGAGGGCCTACCGCGAGAAAATTGAGAAGGAACTGGAGGCCGTGTGCCAGGACGTGCTCAACCTGTTGGATAACTTCCTGATCAAGAACTGCAGCGAAACCCAGCACGAGAGCAAGGTCTTCTACCTGAAGATGAAGGGAGACTATTACCGTTACTTGGCCGAGGTGGCCACAGGCGAGAAGCGCTCCACCGTGGTGGAATCCTCCGAGAAGGCCTACAACGAGGCTCACGAGATCAGCAAAGAGCACATGCAGCCCACTCACCCCATCCGGCTGGGATTGGCCCTCAACTACTCCGTCTTCTACTACGAGATCCAGAACGCTCCGGAGCAGGCCTGTCATCTGGCCAAGACAGCCTTCGACGACGCCATCGCTGAGCTCGACACCCTCAATGAGGACTCCTACAAAGACTCAACCCTCATCATGCAGCTCCTCCGAGACAACTTAACACTGTGGACGAGTGACCAGCAAGACGATGAGGCTGGGGAGGGCAACAATTAAAAGTAGACAGTCTCTCTATCTAGATACATAAAAATGGCTGGTGGACTTTGGCAGCAGCTTTTGCCATGGTTTCCTCTGCAGCAGCAGTTCTTTATTTTTCCACGAGTTAAAAGAAAAAAATATCAAGGGTGGTAAAGGGGGGGCTGAAGTCCTAGTTTGAATATATACAGAAATATATATAGTTGAATGGGCCTCCCTCTTCTTGGTTCTCTTTGACATTTGCCAAAACCACTGAAATGTCAGTCAATCAGCCGGAAGCGGTCGTTGTTGGTTGGGAATGGCAGCCTCACACTGGCATATGGACTGATGTATTTCAAAGGGATGCTGCTTATTTATGTTTTGGGTCGTAGAAATGCATTTCAAAAGAGGGTTAGGTGGTGATCGAAGGATAATGATAGTATTAAATGGTTCCAGTATTAGTCACAAGTTGATCTGTTCGAATCATCTTGTTTGCGCTCAATTGATTGAACTGGAAATTCAATTAGACGGAAGTGCAGCGAATGAAATTGTGTTCTTTGAATGCACCAAAACAGATAAAGTTCAGTCACTGTCATATAATCATCATAATCAGTCTGATACTACTGGAACCATTGACTTTTTTGAAGGACAGTTTGGGGAAAAGGCAGAGACTTGTCTGGATTTAAAAAAACAAAAAGAAAGAAAAAAAAATAGGAAAAATATTGCAGCTTCAAAGTTTGTGGTTTACTTATGTGTTTAATTTATTTTTGCACTTGCCAAGTATACTGTTTCGTCAGTGTCAGATAATTACAACGATACTATCAATGATTCAATAGTGTGCATGCTGGTGATGTATTTATACAATAGCTTGACTTTATTAACTTATATCTTGGATGTTATGTATTCCTATAATTGAAGAGTAAACTGGCTTCTTATTGTTTATTTATAATTGATCAGTTTTCGTTTTGATTTGCTATTCCAAAATTGTGGTTGTTAACAATAAATCGATCTGTTATGGGCGTTGCCGTTGTGACATGGAATGTTTTTTTCTTTAGCTAGGCTGACTTTTGAAAAACACTACTGATCACTTAAATGTACCGGCGTTTTTCTTGGTAAATTGTAACCATGACATTGTTAAGCAATGTTTTGCTCTCTGAACAATATATGAGTGCTCTTCTTGTCATATTATGCACATTGAACGTGTGGTTTAAACAAGTGAAGTTACCGAATCAGTGTTTCTGTGACCGATTCAGAACATGGACCATACATTGTCTTTGGCAGTATTTTTAAAATCATTTATTTGCCTTTTTTCCTTTCAATTTCTTTTCTTTTCTTTTCTTTTTTTACTTTTAGCTGTATCCTGAGTGACAATATCTTGAATGTGAATAACTATGTAGCAGTTGCACAAGAGCCAAAATAATTATAACAATAAAAAGACAGAAAAAATGAACTCAAGTAGTCATAGATGCATCATGTCAATGCTGGTTGTGTGTATTGTTCCTCTATTATTTACTCATCTAAAAAACAGAACAATTACTCAAAATGCTGAATTACACCAAAGTCAAATTAATATTTGCAATGTGTGCTCAATTCCAAGTCCTGTCATTTTTTTTGTAAATTATTTAACAGGTTCAGACACAGTAGTGAATCCTCAACTGAATTTAAGAAGACCAAATGGTTTTCCTCTGCATTGCACCTTCTATCCATGATTAGTGTTCAGCACTGCATTGCAGACTCGCCTCTCAAAAATAAAATAATGTGCTTGACATACAGTATGAATGTGCCTTGATAAGGACCATATTATTTGCTTTTGAGTATGCATGCATTAAAAATGATTTTATGGGAAGAAACGGCAAAGATATGGCTGACTTTCTTCCTTTGAAGGTCACATGACAAACCTGCATGCCTTTAGTCGTTTCCATTTGAATTCATTATCAGCATGACTAATTATTAGAAAAATGATCTTGCTGATGCTAAACTCGGATCTCTTCTGATGTGTGGCTGCCACATAAACTGCACGAGTACCAGCTGAAATGACACTTTCATTGCATTCATTCTATTTCTTTTTCATATTGCGGAGGTAAAACAAACTTACAGCCTGATTTGCTGGCTCTTTCAGCATTCTGCTGCAGCCTCCTACAGCAACCCACACCCAGTAGAGCAAGAGATGAATTTCTCTGCTCAAAATGCTCCACAATAACGGCCAATCGCAGGCAGCGTGAGCTGTCATATCCACCAATCCGGTGCATGTTGCTAGGGCTGGAGACAAAACATCCCCTTTCCCATTGGCACTGTTCAGACATCTAGAACAACCTGCAAAGAGATAAACATCAGAACATCAGAGACACCATTAAAATTCAAGGGAAACCTGTCTCCCCTCGTTCACATCGGGACTCTGTCATGTAGACTAAAGGAGCAAGCCATTTCTGCTGCATTATGATCGGATGCAAGATAGAAAGCGAGTAATATTTGAACATGTTTGCCCTGGTTAAATTGTTCAGACAAGGCTATACCCAGCTGAAGTCACCTCAAATTGTATACTTGAAGCATTATTTTTTTTTTATCCTATCAATGCTTAATTGATTTCATCATCTGATGAGACATTCTAAGGTACAATTGTCTGGCCCTCAAGGGCTTTCTAATATAAAGTTTAAGATAGAGAAAGAAAAGAGAAGAACATTTATTAACACTCTGTACCATCTGTAGAGCCGAATGGCAAGGGTTTGTGATGTGCCTCAGCCTAAGATCCCATCTGCCTATTGTAGAAATGAGTTCCAAATCAATAACAGAAGATGCTGAGATATATATTTCGATAAAAGCATTGGTAAATTATAACCGTGGCCCTTATGGTTACAGATGAAACTCAGGTGAACAACTTAAAAATGCATATTTAAAGGGATAGTTTACCCAAAAATGACAATTTTGTCATCATTTACTTGCCCTCATGTTGATGGTTGATTCAAACCTATAAGACTTTTTTCCTCTGTGGAACGCAAAAGAAGATATTTTTTAAGAATGCTGGTAACCAGACAATTCTGTCCATTAAGTTCCATTGTATGGACAAAAACAAACAAACAAACAAAACACTGAACATATCTTCATAAAAAGTAAAAGTAAAATAAAAATATTAAACTAAACAATTCAACTAAAATAAACATTTGATTTAAATAAATACATAAATAAATAATACATTTAACACTGCAGTACTATAAAGTTAAAAGATAGACAGTAAATCTTTTTTTTGAAAATATTTTATGCATAACTATAAACAATGTTCACATTATAAGTTGGGTCTGGGTATTCATTTATGAAAATATATAGTTGCCTTGTACATTTTAGAATGGCACTGGGTTGATCATTTTGGGGGTCTATGGTATCTAAAAGGTTGAAGACAATTTAATAAATATAGTAAAGCTAATGTCTAGTTGTCTCAGTAGCATTATGCAACACGCACTGTAGTTCCAGTCCTCGAATTTGATTGGCCAAATGGCATTCTTAGCTAGTTGAACAGCACTGGGACTTTTCACTATTTTTGTCACTCTGATTTGATTCAAATTACACTTTTGCGTTCGCTCAAATGATCCCCATTTTTTTTCATCAAAATCTGATTATACATTAAATAAGCTTTCTTTATACTGGCTGTGTTGTGTGTAACTTCGCATGTACACACATCAATTTCACTGTAGGCCACAATTAGTGTTGAATATTTCACACTTCAGATGAGATAATGATCTTAATTTTTACTAATGCAGCAAATATGATCAGATATGAGATAACAGTAACAGTTTTTCAGCTATCATGTTTTGAATGCACAAAAAAAGGGCATATTGCTGAGCAAATCTAATTTAAAAAAGATATAGCCTACATTTGAGCTTATGAACCTTATTCAAATAAAAAGGGGCCTTTTAGATTTTTTGCAACAGCTTTTATATTGAAGCATTGAAGTGCAGTGGTAATATTAACAGAAGTGTCTCTGAATAGTCCAAAGGGAAAAGAGGCCGCAACCCTTCCACTAGTCTTTCATTATGTAACAAGACTATAAAGAGCACTTACCAATGGTTTTGACCTCTCCATCCACGGTTTTTACCAACTGCCTGCCTGGAAAGGTTATTTATATTATAACGGCTCGGGTTGCTAATGAAAATACAACAATTTAATGCTGTACAGCCTTATGACATTGCATTGGTGATTTGAACATGTTTTCTGAATGAGGAATTGTTTTTAACTCTTTCCCCGCCAGTGATTTAAAAAAAACTTTGCCAGCCACCGCCAGCATTTTTTATAATTTTCTCAAAACTGTCATTGCCCCCAGAATATTTTGTTTGATTGTCAACATGTAATTTATCAACAGAAAGAACAGGGCCTCTGCTTATTAAAATACACACAAATTATTATTTTTTTAAATGATTAACATTTTGCAGATCTTGCAAGAGTGATGTTATTACCTCAACTATATATAATGTCTGTATAATGCTTTTTCAAATAACTTTTGGTGAATTTTTTTTTTTTTTTTTTTTGCATTAGAGAAAGTCATTTTTAAAACATCCTTTAAATTCATTTTATTCTAATCAAATACAAGTGAATCATTCTTAGTTTGCAAAAAAATGCTTTTGGAATGAATCAAAAAGCTATAATCAACCAAGATAATGGTGCCCCACCAAGTACAGTGTGTAAGTCACCCAATCCTACCGGGTCTGTTGTACTCTAGAATTATTTGCTCTAAATATTGGCTTACAAAGTCAACAAAAGTAACCTTAGGTTACTAAGTGTACACAAAATTTTTTGCAATTTGAAAATACATACACACCCAGGAAAATACGACAGCAGGTAATCACATGGATGCTTACCATATGTTAGGTGAGTAAACTTGTAATCTGAATATTGACAAAGTGAAGTCAACGGACTGCTGTCAAGCGTCACTCAGGAAGAAATTGAAATACATTTCAAATCAGATCACTATCAACTGGTTGAGAATGTGAGTTATGTAAGAGAACACCCTGTTCATGTTTTCTGTTCTGAATAGCTCAAATGACAACAGATAAAATGGCCATTAAAAACTGAAAACTGTGTTTGGATTTGAAGGTTTCATAATGTAAAGTGCTTTCAAAAGATTTAGGTGCCAAGCAGAAAACCATTGTGTTGCACTTTTATGTTATTATTACGATCTCTGCTTTATATATATATATATATATATATATATAGATAGATAGATAGATAGATAAGCACAAAGGCAAAAAAATAAACCCTCCAAAATTAAAATTAAAATTGAACACACTGGGATTACCTGGTCTATGATAATTACACCATTTTTATGTTTGGTAGTTCTTTTGTGGAGTACTATGGAGACACAAAGTGTGTGGGTAAATACACGTCAAATTAATATGCCTGCATCCTGTGTCCTGAATTACCCATGAGGCTGAAGCTCTGATATAAAAAGCCACATTGTAAATTCCAGTGGCCCATTTTTTTCATATTCTTTCAGCATATATATCAATGCCTACCACCCTACTCATTGTGCTATTCAGGGCAAAGCAAAGTACAAAGGGCCAATTGTAGTAAGACAAAGTGATGTATTCCTTTCAGTTCCTCACATTTGTGTTTTCTCTTCAGTGTAATGGACTGACACTGTACAGGCAGTAAAGATAAGAACTGTGTATAAAGATAAGAACCGAAGCCAATTACTGATTCCAGATCACCAGTCCAAATGTATACCCCGAGTTACGCACACATGCATCAACCAATAGTTTATTTGGCCACAAGAGTTTATTTAAATGAAATTGTTTTATTATAATGATGGGCCATATATCAGACCAGGTCTTTTGCGTCAGTCTAAAATGTCAGCTGAACAATAAAGTTAATTAGTGGTAGGCCTACTACTGCTATTACTAACTGCCATATTATTCTTCTACTGGGCTGAAACTCAGATGGTGTGGTGTGGATAAAATCCCATAGACTTTCATTTAAACTGAAGTGCACAAGCAACCGCCGAGACCCCAGCAATGCCTAAACACCCTAGTAACCGCATAGCAAAGCACACTTGCCAACAACCATTATCATTTTCTTCAGAAAATCTAGTTAATATAAATGCTCTTTCACAGATAAAAACACTTAGCCTATGTTTGATATAATTAAGTTCTTAATACAACCTGAAATTGCAGTTGTAATGAAATAAAGACCATTGCTCATTTGTGGACTGTGGAAGTGGGGTCATCATAACATTAAAGAGAATCAACAGTGAACTTCACTATATGTTGACACATGGGCCATAATGGAGCTCTTATCCTGATATACAATCTCCCTTACACAGTTATTCTGAAAAAGAGTGACGCACAGAGTCCCTGGGGTTTGTGTTGCTAATCAGAGAACAACCTCATGGAGGCACAAGAGGACTTTTATAGTGATTACTAATAGTGCACACTAAAGGAGCCTAGGGGCCTATAATTAGGATATATGTGTGTGTGTGTGTGTGTGTGTGTGTGTGTGTGTGTGTGTGTGTGTATGTATGTACTGTATGTAGTAGTAGTAAAGTAGTTTTGTCAAGGAAAGAAAAACAAACTCACAATTGGTGCAAAATAAAAATTTGTAACGTTCCAGCTACACAAACTACAGACACAGTATAACTGCAAGAGCTCAAAATGACAATAAGACAGCATAAAGACCTTTTATATAACACATAGACTTCTATTCATCTCATACAAAGTTTTGCTGATTTCCACTGCACAGCAAAGTCATCACTGCTGCTGCCATATTATATACTAATGTCAAATGCACGGATATCTTTTTAAATATGCATTTAAATCTAAATCTCTTTAAATTTGGCACTTAAATGCAATGAAACACAAATATTACTCTACAAAAAAGTACTTATTACCAGATTCAGCATTATATTTATTTTAAAGGTACCTCAAAACCATTACATCGTGCTGTCCAGTATATAGGATTTTGTTTCCAAAAAAAAAAAATTGCAATGCAGATTGGAACGAAGTAGCCTAATCACACAACTGGACCAATCTGACAAATGATCTGAGCAAATTCACGAAAAAGCTTCATCCTCAATAAGGTTTTCCAACTCCCCCTCTCTGCTCCCGTTATTGTTACTCCCTCTGCTGTTGAAGACACACACCATCAAAAAATGAATATGTAGTACAAACACACAATCAAACATGAGCATTAAGTTTGAAATACTAAAATTAGCAGTGAGGTCTATTGTGTAATACCTTAAAGGGCGAAACAGTGACATATCCCTGCAGAATTTATGGAGAGAAATAAGAGCATCATATCAGTAGGCCCGTTTCCATTAAAGATTTGCACAAAACTTTTGCAATTTTTTCTAAATATTGATAAAAAAAGATTGCGAAATGACAGCGTTTCCATTAACCGATGTTATGCAACTAAAAGGTAATTTTTTCCTCTCGCGATAAGTCATTCCAAAAATCATGGCAACGGACATTGGTAAGTCTATATATAGGCTATCAAAGCCACGTAGCCTACCGCACTAGACATTATTATTATTATTAATGGAAGGAAACGTAGGCGTGTTATCCAAGCATTAATGGCAAGGAAAGACCCTTATACTGTGAGCGGCACATATGAGGTGTTTCTGGGTTTTTCTCACTTATTTCTGCTCCGAGGTCTTGATTGTGGCATTTCTTTGAGGTTTAGAATCCAGTAGCTCTGTCATTCTTTTGTCTTATATGAATTTAATAAATAACTCTGTCTCGTATTCTGTCTAAAGTATGGGTTACCATACTTGGCCGTCATGTGTTACTTTCACTTCACTTTCACTTAAAAAAACAAAAAAAAAAACAAAAAAAAAACCAAGGGGCAGTCATGGCCTAGTGGTTAGGGAGTTGAACTGGTAACCCAAAGGTTGCTGGTTTGATTCCAGAACCGGTGGGAAATGACTGAGGTGCCCTTGAGCAAGGCACCTAACCCCTAATCGCTCCCTGGGCGCCACACAAAGGCTGCCCGCTGCTCTGGGTGTGTGTATCCACGTTTGCAGTGTGTGTGTGTTAACTACTCACTACTCTGCTCCTAATGTGTGTGCATTAACTTGGATGGGTTAAATGCAGAGGTCAAATTCCAAGTATGGGTTACCATACTTGGCCGTCACTTTCACTTCAAACACACCGCACCTGCTAAGTCAGGTGACTGTAAATGCGCAAAAATTTCCATTGCAGGTTTGCGAAATATTCCTTTTTCGAATTGCCTGAAAAACCACCTCATGCGAGCGTAAAAGTTTTCGCGAAATTGACGTGTTTCCATTGGGCGTATTTTCAATTCGCAATTTAAAGGGTAATGGAAACGCGGCTAGTGTCACAGGTATTCTGAGGACCAGCATACAGTAGGAAGCGATGACATGCAGTGGTGGACTTACGCGAGCAGACCTCCAGGGGCGGACATGGACCTGTTCTGCCTGCGGCCCTCAAAAGGGTTACCGAAGGAGCGCTTCCGCAGCATGGATTTCACCAGGATCTTAAAACAAAGTGCAAAACAAATTTTAGATGTGCATTGTAAAACATGTTATTAATAACTACACATATTTACATTACAGAACCACAAGTGGGACTTTTTGGTCCACCAAGTGGGACTTTTTGGTCCACAAAATGGGACTTTTGAGCAACAGATTTACTTTGAATCTGCATGTATATACACCAAGCGTTAACTTCCTTGAAGGCGGGTACTCTGTTGAAGTTTAAAACTATTGGATCTGCCCAGAACCACTCTGGATCTGTCATAACCAATCACTAACGTTTGGTCGTGACGTAACCCTACAACTCAAACTAGCGCACGACCTCAACGTCATCGTTCTAAGCCACTCCCTCTGCTCGCTGATTGGACCGGTAAAAATTTGGCCGGAGAAAACCCACGAATATACCGCAAACCCAGACGGAGTACTGAAGGAAAATGAAAATTGAGCGGAAGTACGAAGGAGGGCGGAGCCAGGCTATTATGGTATAGGCCCCTGGTCGGATTTGTAAGGTTTTGTCAACTCTAAACCTACTCTGAAACTCAGACCCTGTTTACACCTGGTATTAAGATGCGCTTTGGTCAATCAGATCAAAAGTAGACGAGGGAGACACATTCCCGTTTACACCTGGTGTTTTAATCCATCTCTTTTGTCCACTTTCAACCACTTTTGTCCTGATTTCTTCGAGGGAAGAATCTATGCAATTTACATATGAACGCGCACGGAGACTGAGAGCATCAGCTTTAGTTTCTGCTCTGACAGCCGCAAGACCTGTTAGAAATCAGGAATATTGAGACAACATTGTGTTTGGCATGTTTTTCGTCTTCAAACCAAACTTGGGTCTCCAGCCGACAAAGTTTAAATCCCGTCTGGCTAGCGCTTCCCATAATATTTACGCATTAGGTCAGTATGCGGAGAGCAGGAAGTATTTTGTGGCTGTTCGAACACATTTGACCACATGAGTATTCACACTACAAAAGCAATCCGGTTGAATGTGTTTTCGACTACCTCTGGAAGTGGTCGAAAGTGGACAAGCTCAAGTTTACACCTGTATTTAGCGTCATCCACTTGTTATACGATCGACCAAAACGCATCTTAAAACCAGGTGTAAACAGGGCCTCAGAGTTTGTTCAGGTAGTTTCAATCAACAGGCCAATTGGCTTCTGTCATGTTTGCTTCTGTGTGCAATGTGCTCCCCTGTCTAGTGTCTTGACTCCATCCTCCTCATTACCTGATTATTAGTTCAATTACCCCACATGTCCTCCCTCGTTATCCTCCTCATTTGCTTCCCAATTTATTCTCTGTCTTGTGCCAGGACGTCGTATGATGTGCCTTGCCTCACCTCGCCACTAGACTGTTTTCTCCCTGCTGTTGTTTTGTTTTACTCTGAATAAAAGCCCATCAGTCCTCACCTCCTCCCTCAAACACTAAAACCTGACGCTTTTTTTCTTCTGTTTTTACTGTATTTTTGCTTAAATAAAAGAGACTTCTTTCAAAAGCATGCAGCATGAATAAAACTTTAATTTATAGCATTATTGGTTTGCCAACTTGATAGATGGCTAAATCAGAAATTTTGTCAAATAATTTTGAATACATTTGTGTGTTTAAAGTAACTTTTCCTTGTTTTTTCCCTCAGACGTACTCACCACAGCAGACAGGCTGGGAACTAGTTTGACAGAGTTCTGCACCTCCTCCTCAGTGACCTCCACCACTGTGCAGTGCTCCTCCTCCAGGGGCAGGAGATCCGTGCCATCCAGCGTCACCCATGGGTGCAACTGCCCGCAGAGACCAGATTACACAGAGTAATACTGTAATATTGTAAAAAGTAGTACATTTTAAAATTCTTCAGCAATCTTTTATTATGATTTTACCTTTATTTCTGGAATTGTGATTCTAGTTTCTGGGGCTTTGTCCAGCATTCTGGTAATGAGCTCCTTCAACCCGTCACTGATCACAGGCCTGTGTAAATAATACAAAAATAATTACATGGGCTGTTTCAAACGAACTGAGTAAATAAGCGCGACTTAACCTTACAATAACCTATGAGTGTCTAAGAATGGATCTCCACTATATATCGATCTATTCTCCAAACCACCTATCCTACCAAAAAAAAAAAAAAAAACTTTTACATTGTTACAGAACATTTCTATTTCAAAGAAATGCTTGGCTTCTGAAATTTCTATTCATCAAAGAATTATGAAAAAAAAAAAAAACTGTTACGGTTTTCACAAAACGGTTACGCAGCACAACTGTTGTCAACATTGACAATAATAAGAAATGTTTCTTAAAGCAGATCAGCATATTAGAATGATTTCTGAAGGATCATGTGACACTGAAGACTGGAGTAATGATGCTGAAAATTCAGCTTTGCATCACTGGAATAAATCACATTTTAAAATGTATTCAAATAGAAAAGTGTTATTTTGAATTGTAATATTTTTTCACAATATTACTGATTTTACTGTATTTTGGATTACATAAATGCAACCTTTTTATGTAGAGATATAAAATGATAACTTTTAAGTACATATAGTAATGTATTGGAAAGCTATATATATCTACTAAGCAATAAGAGGCTATGCTATATTATGAATAAAATCTTGGCTATATAATATAATAAAAACATTAAGGATTACATTAAAACAATTTTGAAGCATTTTCATTAAGTGCCACTCTTCCACAAGAAGATACATGTAAACTTGAAACACTGTATTGACAAATAAGTATCCAGCACCAAAAATATCCATTTTATATATATCAAAAAAAAAAAAGATAACATTTTAGTTCAATTATTCTATGACTGTAGTTAATACAAATACTATTTCTGAATAAATTATAATGGAAGTATGTTTCCGGCATGAAAGCGGTATTTGAGGTAATTGCGACTTGATTCTGATAAAAAATTCATCTTCATCTAAGTTTATATTTAAACATGGAAATGCGAGAAAAAAGTCAGAATTGTGAGAAGTCACAATTACCTTTTTTTTTTTTACTCTGTGGTGAAAACAAGCTTCTATAAATTTGTGACAATGCGTTTTGTCTGACTGCATATTTTCTTATCCTGTTGCTCAAACAGTAGAGCATGGTGCGAACACCAAAGTGGGATTGATTCCCAAGAAGATTTTTTTTTTTAGCTTGAATGCAATGTAAGTCGCTTTGGATAAAAGCGTCTGCCAAATATGTAAATGTATGTAAAATGGTTTATTATCGGTCGGTGTTTGCGACTCACTTGTCTGGGAACCCCACTGCCATAGTCTTGATCTTTCCATGCAGGCCTAAGATGTATTCATCATGAAAAGGACACTGCACAACAAAATATTAACATATTGTATTTGAATAGTTATGTTTGAAAAATAATATTGTATTGTTGTGATAAATACACAGGTAAATGTATTACCTTTCCAAATACGAAACAAAATAGCGTCACTCCCATTGCCCATACGTCCAGAGCCTGAAGCCAATGAGAGTCGATTGTAAATGATAAAGAATCAATGTCTTCACTGTATGTAAACCAGAATATTCTAGAAGTCTTCTAACCTTTCCACTGAATCTCAGGTCCCGATCAGTCAGAGTTTCGGGTGCCATGAAAGCTGGTGTTCCTGCACTGTTTGACAGGAGAGCATCATTCCCCTCAAACTCATTACTGACACCAAAATCTGCTATCTTGATGTGCCCATCATCCCCCAGCAACAGATTTGAGGGTTTGATGTCTCTATGTACGATTTTCTGATAGTGCACTAAAAAATAAAACAAAGATAGCACCAAACCTCAGTTTATAGATGCCATTTGGCAAATACAAGACTATATAAAATACCCTAGACCAGGGAAACTTACAGTATTCAATTCCTAGGATGACATCCCTAAAGTAGAAATGGGCCATTTCTTCTGTTAGCGGACTGTCTGTAGGGACCTCCATCACTGGACTAGGGTCAGGTGAAACAAATTATGAGAGAAAAATCTAACTACGGAAAAATTGAATAACAGTGTGGCTGTGACCTGTAGGTAAAAATACTCACCCTTTAGGTACCAACTCAAAGACTGAGAAAAGGACACAAAGAATAATTAGAAAAACAGATCAAAGAGTAAAAAGCAAAGTCGTCTATATCGCTGACTGACAGAATTACTCACCCATGTGCAAGTTATCCTCAGCTGGGTCATCAAGAACCTTCAGTTAAATATCACAGGACAGATACAGTTATACTTTATAGCAAGTAACTACTATTTGACTTGTATAGTGAAACATTCTCTAAGAAACAGTACAGATCTAACTCACCTCAACTAATTTAACAACATTAAGATGGTCAAGTTTCTTCAAAATAGCGACTTCTTTATATAATTTGTCCAAAAGGCCAGAATGCTTTAAAAGATTCTCTTGTGATCCACTGGATTCTCTGGAAGGACGTCGCCCTACACAACCATCACAAGTTACTATTAATGTTCTGCAGACTTGAGACAAAACTTCAGAAGAAAAAAGTCACAAGTTTAAAATGTAAATGTGTATTGCTTACCTGGGAATCCAAACTGCTTTATTAACCTCTTTTTGGATACCAGCTTCATAGCCTGCAATAAATTATTATATTATATTATTATAAATTATGCCATGTTATTGCAATTTGTAAGAATTTAGTCATTATAATATAACACAATACATATTTTAATAATTACTATATATGTTACAAATGATCATGTTTTGATCACATATTTTCTTACATAATACTGGTCATCATCTTCATTATATGCTAATCTGACCACCCCATATGAACCCTGTGTAAAAAAAAAAAGGAACGTTAAAAATATAACATTTTGTTTATATTTATGCATGTGTGATTTTGCCAACCAATCATAAATATTTAAAATAACTTAGGATTTTAAGTAGAATAACCAACCTTTCCTATCTCACTCTTTAACTTGTACTGGTTTAGCTGGACACAGTCCTGTAGGTAGAAAAGTATGTTTGTTAGGGGTGTCACAATATTGGGATATTTTTTTTTTTTTTTTTACTCATATTTTGTGTGTTAATCATTGGTCAAATAAGAAGAGACACAAAATAAACTTAAAAAATAAAGTTAAAGATTAATGAAAAGTTAAAGCATTGTTTGTTTATTTATTTTCTTCTTGATTTTTCAGTGGTGAATTGTTTTATTTGTTATAAACATATATAACATATGTTTTACAAGAAAATAGCCTACTATTTCAGTCTTTCTACAACAAAACTTCATGTATAATTCAATGCATTACCATTTCTTTGTATGAAATGTACTAGTAATTTCAGAGTAAACTTTGTTTCAAAGATAATCCTACACCAGATTTTTTTCAGTGTGGAAATTGCGATACTATCCTGAATTATTTTGTCCACAATAATCATGTAGTGAAAATCTGATATTGTGCTAGCCCTTGTATAATGAGTTTCAGTACCAATGCCATATTTTGCTGAACATCCTCATTGAAGGTCTGAGGTCAAATATGCTGCAAAAGTCTAAAATCTCATGCCCAACTCACATCACCATCAGAGATAGACACCCGCTTCGATTCAATAGTGGGTCTTCTGGCTATTCGTGGGGTGAAGCCATTCAGAGAACTTGATCGCTCCTGCAGTGACATCTTGCGATCCGAGAGATTGAGGCGATGTGGGGTGGCCCTGCATCCATTTGGAGGGGTCATTCTGTTCATGGCTGCTACCATGTCGGACAGTTCAGCATTATAATCAGGGTCCAGATCCACCCTGTTAGCTGTGTCTGCACTCATGACTGTCCTGTATCAGTCTGAGCTGCTTATAACAAAGTACACATCTCAATGGACATCGCAGAGTCCAGTGTTCTTCAGAAAGTCCACGACAACATCAAACTGTCACAGCAGAAAGAGATGAGAGTTGAGTTTGACAGCAATAACAAGCACACTCACTGCCATTTCACAAGCCCAAACACATTTAAGTGATGCACTGTTCTCTTTACACAACAGAGCTTGTGTTGTTAAACATTCTGAGCCACATCTCAGGGTTAAAGGGGCTATACTGTTTGTAGAATTCAGAAACCCTTGTTATTAGCAATAGCTACCGGTGGCTGTTAAGTGAACTGCAGCCAGCAACTTACTGCTCGTGTTCGCACTCGTGCACACACAAGGCTTGATTTAGCTCTAAGCCCCGATGTACTCACTGCGTTATTTTTAAGTTTTTTTGTTTGTTCTTTGCTTGGAAGTAAAAAGAAGCTGGAAATACCTTTGCAGCGACACACTGTTAACGATCATCTAGAGACGCTGCTGAGAGGGACGTTTATGAATATGTAAATATCTGCTTTCCTCTCAAAAACTAAATAAACACAATAAAAACGGTAAGCAAACAGTAGTTAGGTAAGCATCTGATCGTAGCGATTATGTGGATATGTTTTCACCAGCTCTGCAATTCACAGACATCATGTCGACAGATGAGATTAAAATGAACCTACGTTCTTATGTTAGTTTGATTATAAAGTATATTTGAGACTAGACTGTTTGAATTAATGAGACTGTAGTTTGAATTATTACATTTTCTTTGCATGACAACTTGACATTACAGTAGCCAACAGAATTGCTCTATCTGCAATAAACATTCATTTCGTGTCATTGAACGGAAGTGATGCTTTCGGGAGCGCGCATATTTCTCATCTTTTGAATTTTCCCGGCAAAAACGTCCCGAGTCCTTCACATAAAAATCTGTCTACAGGCTTTCATAGACAACATAGGAAGTCGGGGAATGTCTCGTTTTTTTAAGTTTCGTTATAAGCTCACAACTTCACAAATTGGCAATAAAAAAAGATTGATACATGAAAATGATTACATATAGCTTATTTATGCTATTAATAAAGCACAGAAAAATGGAACACCGCTAAAGAGAATAGCTCACTGTTTTTCTTCTATAAACATGCATAAACAGAGAAAATATATTGTAAAATAGTCTGAATAATGGCTTCAATAATGGGGAGGCACAAACATTTTTGCTAAAATGGTCCAAAACAATAATCAAATGTGTTGTCCTGTCTGATTCATGGACATGGTTATGGTCAACTAAAACCATAAATTTATTTTTTTGTATTATGTATTACTTAAAAAATAAATAAAAAAAAAACATTTTATTTCAGCTAGTTGCCAAAGCAACATTTATTTTCATTTAGTGTAAGTTTAAGTATTAACATAATGAAGACTAAACTATAGACAAAAAACAACAACAAAGACAAAAACAGAAAAATCACTTAAACTAAAATTAAAATTAAAACACAAAATCTTATTCAAAATATTAACTATAATAGGAACTCAATTATACTAAAACAACACAGATTTTCACCCCAATAAAATTCTAAAAACAAAAAAACATACATAAAACATTCAAAACAAATCAGTCTAACCTCATACAATCATATTGGTACAGATATTAATCAACAAATTTAAACAATTTATTATCTTTTATACAAGGTTTCTAGTTTTTTTTTTACAGTATGTATAGGGGTTATAATTACTTACATAGAACAACAAGAAGTTGTACCGCCAGCCATAGTGTTGCATGCTCTTCCGCTCATCAGGCAGAAAACACCTTTGAGTCTCTGAAGCCCGGACGACTCCAGACTGTTTGGGATCACGGAATCAAAGAGGATTAGCTAGCATGGACACATTTACCGTGTACTGTGGCTATATCTGTTCCAAAAGACTGTTTACGGTAACTGGCTGCAGTCAGTGAAAGGACATGAACAACAGCAATGAGCTGAGCTACGTCATGGGGGGCATGTGTGGTAATGCCTGGGTAAGAACCTATGGTGTGAACACCCCAAGTATGACAAGTTATTCCTGTTGCATGGCTAAGTGGCTAAGCGCTTGGATCTCTTGAAGTCAAAGTATAACAGGATAATAAGATTAAAGTGATATAAACTTGAGACAGTTTATCAGGTGGGAACGAAGATCAAGTGTTGCATAACCTCATAAAGGACATGCTACTGGACAGCAAGTTTGTATTTAATCCAAAACAAAGCATTTCAAGCTCTTCAGCATTGTCTGTTCTGCGAGTTTTAGAAGGCATTTATCGTATCCTTAATACTTTCCCCCTTGTTTTGAAAATAATATCAGAAGTGTCATTCTATCAATTGGGCGTCTTTTCCATTTCAAAAAGGTAATATTTACATTTCAAGCTAAATTAATGAAAAGTAATATGTTTGAATATAACTAAATGCAAAGTAACAGGGTTGACAATAACCATGCTGACAGTTTTAGAATTAATTTGGCCATTATTACATTCTGGTCTTATTAGGAAGAGGGTTTTAAAATAACTATTTAGATTGTTTATAGAGAAAATCACTGTAACAGGGTGACAATAAAAAAGTACAAAATTAATTATAAAATGCAACAAAGAGGAAACACTTTATTGTTCTTGCAGCGTTTACTTCTTGAAAGGATGATGATGTCATTATGAGTTTTGTTTATATATAAATTAGGGGAAGATAAAATGGAAACAGAGTTGACTAGTCTTTTAATAATCCATTTCAAGATAATAAATATACTAGTTTTATGTCCTATGTTTTATATTTTTTCCAATCAAATGTGCACATTTGCTAATTTAACAAAGGGGATTTGGAAACGCTTAAATAAATACATAAATATTCTACTGTTTAGATATGAGTTATCTATGTTTCATTCTATGAAACATGTAAATAATGATAAATCTATATCTAATCTATCAATCATAACAGAAAGTAAATGATGTGGGTGTGGGTGATTATTTACACATTTCATAGAATAACTCATATCTAAACAGTCAAAGTAATATTTTCAAACGTGTTTCTAAGGTTTTTGAAAAAATTGTAGAGCTGTCCAAGGTGCTGAAGGCCCACAGAGGTCTTGATTTATGTTTTTGTGCATGGCCTCAACTACATTTCTAAAGTATGTAAGAGAATGTGTAGGACTGTGCTGGTATATGTTGGCTCCAGTGTAAGCTCAGAAATCCCTAGTAACCAGCCGCTCCGGAGCTTGTGATCATATTACAAGATGTACAAATGCACCATGACCTCAGAGCATCAGTGGCTCAAGTCCTGGGTGTGAGGCAGCATCTTTATAAATGGGCTGCAATGTCTCATGAAGGGGATTCAATGCTCCATTTGGACTATCTCAAGTGTTTGAACACGGCTCAGCTTCTGGAGCTCCTGGAAGACGAGGAAAGGATGCGAGAAACTGTCAGGATCAATTCAAAGGTACCAAACAAGTGCACAGTCAAGAATGCTGAATCTGTTTTATATTTTTGGGGGGTGATTTTATTATTAAATAATAATAATAATAATATAATATAGTAATTTATATGATATAAATGAAATAATAAAAAAATGGTATTTATTTAATAAATAAAGCACTCCAAAAAGATTTTAAAAAGTAAAAAACGAAAGAAGATTTGTACATTGTACATGACTTGCTTGATCTGAAGGACTTGCCTGCAGTTACAGCATCTTCAGAGGTGTAAAGTGATCTTGATGGCATCCAACTGTTGGCTTGCAGAGCAGAATTTAGCGAATCAGCCGCATCTGTACAATTCTAAAATTCTCTTAGCTGAAAAGTACCAGATTCTTGGTCAAATGGTGTCTTCAATGCGACGCAAACAGAGAAAGCTGGGTAGGTTTTCTGTGTGATGAGATTATGCTTGTAATATGACGTTTTTTTTTTTTTTACTGTATAACTGATGTAATGCTTCTTTTGTGCCACATGCAGAAACTTTACAACAGAAACTCAGCCTTAGAGCGATTCATAAGCTTCTTAAGGAGAAGACCAATCAGTCCTTGAGTCAGTCTGAGGTACGTCTGAGATATGATTCATGAAATGCAGATTTAAAAGACTTTTCATCATTCATCTATCATTTCAAAGCTTGATTGAGATTTCTGTCTTCCACTCTTCAGAATCTCTGGCTAAAATTCACAGAAGGAAAACTTCTGCTGACAGATTTTGTGGAATCACTTCAAAACTCTCAGACATTATGCCATCGACATTTTATTCAAGCTGAGAAGATCCAGAACCTCATCCTACAAGCACAAATATACAATCAAGATGTTGATTTTTCCCGTCTCGGGCATCATCCAGACTTCATGGACTCACCGACCATGATCAATGTTTTCAGTGGCATCTATCCGGTTCTCTTACTGCCTGGTTTCCAGTATCCGCATTTATCTCCGATATCATATCTTCCTCCTCTAAAGCATCACGGCTGTATCGATATATGCTCGACTTTGATATCCAAAAATGAATCGAGCCATAAACAAGGTTTTTGTAAGTGCACCGAGACTCGCCGATGGCCACAAAGACATGCTGCTTTACAGCCACTTGACAAGATTCAACCTAACATTCACCAGAAGCCCTAGTAAAGCTGTAGTGATCTGGGAACTCTATATAAAAAAACACTATAGTTTTGTGAATTTGGAGTAAAACTAATGTTCGTTTCATTTCAGAAATGTGTCTCATTGGTCATCATTTAATGTATATCAGTCAATGACTGGCCTGGTCTCTAAATATACATTTTTACATATTAGTCAAAAAAATAAATACCACCATTAACAATATTAAGTAAATATTGAATTTCTACTTTTACAGTTTAAATAAACAACTTGTAATTTTTAATAAGTATTTATTAATTCAGGTTCCACTAGGTAGTAAAATTGTTAATAACTGGTATGGTTAAGAGTTTTCATCTATTATATTTAGCCTAATTTGCTGCCATTCTCTATGGCTTCAAGTCTGTCAATTGATTCATCTGGTTTAAAAGAAGGTCAGCATGAGATCCAGTTCCTTGATCAGACTCATCTCTCTAATTAGAGCTCATTAAACAGGCTGAGGGGTTAAAGAGAGGCTTTTGTCTGACTGTTGGCTTCTTTTGTCTCTGGATAATACTTTGGTTACATCACTGTCAGTACGTGCTATTGTCTGCAGCAGCTCAAATTGGGCAATTTTCTCATCTGTCAGCTAAATGCCTAAAGCCTTTGAACAGCTCAGTCTGACAGCCTTTACCTGCCACAGACAACTGACAATGTCAAACTGAACAGTGAGAACGGGACCTTTAAAAACAATCACCCGTATACGGAAATACAAAATTATTTATTACAAAAATAGTTTATTACTGTAAATAAACAACTTTTTTAATGCATACATTATCCAAAATTCCTGTTAGAAAGCCATGTTGCATTACGTAAGAAATAAATAAGCATAAAAAATTCACATACTTTACATGCAAATAAAAAAATTTAAATGAAAAACAAGCACACATAAATCAGAAGATTGTACTAACTTCCTTCTGTAAAATTTGAAGCAAATATTTTTGCAATTCTTTTGGCCTCTTCACTCCTCTGTGATGGAGGGATGCTGGGTCTTGATCGAGGCATTCTTCGATATAGATTTACAGGATTTAAAGTCTCCTAAAAGAAAGAATTTTGAATAACTAAATCATGACAGCTTTAAAAAAAAAATTTTACTAAACCATTTTACAAATAAGAAAGCATACCTAAATCTACTGACTGATGCCTAGGATGACCCCAAAAAGTTTTTGTATAGGCATAAATGGAATGTACTGTATATGAACAACAGATCAGATGAATAGATGAATGGATGAATGAATGGGCGAACGGACAGACTAACAAAAAAAAAAGAAAAAAAGAAACATCCTGGGACGGGTCACAGGATTATTATTATCATTAACTAAAACTAAAACTATTAAACACATTTCTGTTAACTGAAATAAAGCTAAAATAAAATAAATAGTTACACTTAATATAAATGAAACCTAGAAATGTTGCATTGACCTGAAATAAGTTTAAGTTGAAACACTAACTAATATAAAACTACAATAACACTGTCCCGGGGCTAATCTTCACACTTATATTCTCTGGCAGATTCTTTACAGAAAACAATTATTAAAAAAATAAATTAAAAAATTTAAAAAATAATTCACAACAAAAACAAGCAAATGCATGAACTAAAGGATCTTTAGTGCCTTAATTAAATCTGAAAAAGTGTTGTTTTATCTATAATATATAGTCTTTTACCAAACGGTAGCAGTAGCTTTATTGAAACTTCTAAAAATGGGAGAGTACTCACAGATTGAGTTGTTGCTGATGGAAAGACAGGTGCCATCCTCAAAGCCCTCATGGACGCCTCCAGATGGTGTGCCGACAAGAAGAAATTTGGAATCTCTACAGATTCAGAACTGCAAGGAGGGGTTTAGCCAAAAATAACAAAGATATCGTATAATAAAAACAGCAGTTTGAAGGATATTCCCTGTCTATGTTAGCTTTTTTTGAACACTGCCCATAGACTTCAATTGTAAATTCACTTATAATGGAAGTCAATGGGGCAAGTGTCAAAGCAAGTGTTCTGTTTTTTCCAAACTGAGGCACATGATGACATTTTTCTGAAGTAATCAACAGCATGCCACATATGCTGTCAAAAGAACTTGCATATCTTTAAAATGCTGTTTTGAGTCATATAAAGCTCGGAAGGATACGGTTTTGTTCTCCTCTCAACACTTTTATTCTCCGTTTCTGAACCAGACTCTGTAGAGGGAGGCGAGTTCGGTTTCTCATCCCTTTCTTCAGGCCCACTGTTACTTAGGTCATAATCTTCAACCTCACTAATGCTAGAAAGAGCACCGTCTCCATCTGGAGAAGGCTGCTGTTCCCAATGATCTGTGGCAATAACGCTTTCACTCCTAAATGCATCAAGATCAGTTTCAGATCCTTCACAGATATCGGAGTCAGAAACAATACCTTGAAATTCTGGAATCAGTGACTGCCGGTTAACGTCTGGAACAAGTTCTCTGCGGTTTCCTTCCTCTCCTCGAGTCTGGACGGTGTCGTCATGAACGTGATGCTGCAGTAACTCCAGACTCTCCAGAGATCCCATATCTGGGTCAGACAGTAAGCTGGTCCAGGGACTGGTTCTGTCTGTGACTGAAGTGACCTCATTGAGTGTTCTGGGCTCTATTAAAGTTTCCTCAAATTCTTCATGCTCATCCTCGTCTTTATCCTCTTCTTTACACTCATCTTCATCAGATGAGTGATCGCTGGAGCTGTGATGGAGCTTTTCATCTTCAGGAGCAGCTGGTGACTGTCTGATCTCTGCATGAGCAGGAAAGCTAATGGGCGAGACTTCATCTTCATCCTCCAACATCATGTCTGAGTCTTTATGAAAGCGTGGCTCTGTCTCACAGCTGTCAGACTCCGATAATATCAGCTGATCGACCCCATAGGTTACATGCTCATCAACCGCATCAGGAGTGGTGGACCTTTTAAGGGTAGTCGGTGCTTCTTCCGTCTGATGTTCACTTAAGCCTGATTTAAAATAAATACTGAATTAAAAAGTGCCCCTAAATAAACAGGAATCACACAAACAGAGAACAACTCACCTTTAATGATGTTATTGACCTCTCCCACCAGCTGACTGGACTTCAGTAGGAGTTGTGTGCTGTCCATCTCTGAGTCCCTGTGCTCTTCCTGCCCGGAGGTTCCTCTCAGCTCACTCAGCTTTGGGAATGTTGGAGTGGACAACTTCCGGCTGAAATATCTCTGAATATCATCCAACTCGCTGAGGTTTTTCCTTAAAACGCAAAACAAATTTCATTAGTAATCAAAATGACAGATGAATTGGAATGAATTGGCAGTCCACATAAAAACCTGAAAAATTATATTCATATATTATTGCTTAGTTAATCTGTTAAATAGCATAGTAAAGTAAACCTTTGAATCTGACAGCTGGACTGAAAAATACACTACTGTTCAAAAGGTTTGGGTCCATAAGATTTTTAAATGTCTTATGCTCACCAATGCTGCATTTATTTGATACAGTAAAAACTGTGTTATTGTGAAATAATATTACAATTTAAAAAGTACTGTTTTCTGTTAATATATTAATTAATTCTGTAATTTATTCCTGTGATGCAAAGCTGAATTTTCAGCATCATTACTCCAGTCTTCAGTGTCACATGATCCTTCAGAAATCATTCTAATATGCTGATTTAGAAGCATTTCTTACTATTATTAATGTTGAAAACAGTTGTGCTGCTATTTCTTAAACTGTTTTCAGGATTATTTGATGAAAAAAAAAGTTCAAAAGGACAATGTTTTAAAATAGAAATCATTTGTAACACTGTACATGATATGGTTTCACTGACATTAAATGCCAGTCTTTGAATGTTATTTGGAATACATGTGATGAACATGTAAACTGATATTTGTACTTCATATGGACTCTGATAATTATCTGATGTGACATCTTGACCTTTCAGCCAGGAAGCGGAGGATAGTGTGAGGGCTACCTGAGGGCAGAGAAGAGTGTTGAACTGGATGGGTGGGGATCTCCAGCCAAGAAGGAGCGAGATGCTTTCTCACCCTCATGCAAAGTCTGATGGAACATTCTTATGTTGTCCATGTGCTCGTCATGGCGATCTGCCACACTGGATCTGACAAAACATCCCCATAAGTATTATTTCAGATAGTAAATCTGATAAGGCAGATTCTATACCATTTTCCCAAAATAAATACCTGTCAGAGAGCAGTCTTTCAAACTGATCAGGAGGCGTGTTGATCCTCTGTTCTGAGAATCGACTAATGTGGCTGGGGAAGCTGTGGTACGTAGCTGTTGTTTGATAGCAGAGTGGAAGTGCACTAAAGAGAGCCTGCAAAATACACAATCATGTGTGACAACAGTATTAACATTTTCAGCTGGAAAAAACAGGTTATTTATTTGTATACACTACCGGTCAAAAGTCTGGAATAATTAAGGATTTTTTATGTTTTTGAAAAAAGTTTTTTTATGCTCACCAAGGCTGAATTTGTTTGATACAGTAAAAACAGTGAAATATTTTTTACAATTTCTATTTCTTAATATATTTTAATATGTAATGTATTCCTGTGATGGGAATAAAAAGCTGAATTTTCAGCATCATTACTCCAGTCTTCAGTGTCACATGATCCTTCAGAAATCATTCTAATATACTGATTTGCTGATCTGTTATTATCAATTATTAATAAAGGTTCCTATTTTCATAAATTTTGAAAAAGGTTTTGGCTGCTTAATCTATTTGTGGAAACTGCAATACATTTTTCAGGATTCTCTGATGAATAGAACATTCAAAAGAACAGCATTTATTTGAAACGGAAATCTTTTGTAACATTATAAATGTCTTACTGACATTTTTAATCATTTTAATGCATTCTTACTGACTAAAAGTATTAATTTCTTTCTTTTTTAAAACTCACTTAACCCAAACTTTTGAATGGTAGAGTGTCAGAGTTTCCACAAAGGTATTAAGTAGCACAAAACTGTTTTCAACATTGATAATAACAACAACTGTTTCCTGAGCACCAAATCAGCAAGAAAACAAAATCCATTAATGGCTTACACTCGAGTCTGGAGCAACAGTCTCGTGGGCCGTCTGTCTCTGTGCCCGGAGGTCATGTACTGCCCTCAGAGGAGACACAGACACCTTTAGCTGTCCCTGACACTGCCCGTTGAAATCAGTGATGTTATACCAGCCACAAACGGACTGAAATCCAGACAGAAGTGGTGACAGGTCCACAGACACGAATCCAATCACCCGCTCGACCTCTGCAAAGGAAAATACATTGTAAAACATTTTCTGAAGAAAATATGTGAGGTGCCTGCCCGTGTAAAAGTTGCCGCCACAATGCTAGGGTGTTGTGGATGATTGCTATGTGTCATTACCTCCTTTATGCCAAACTTTAAAAACCAAGGACTGCTGGGGATCCAAAAGTAGCTCCTTCGACAGTCTGAAAACAACAAACAGCCATGTGTTTACCATGGACCCTTTGCATATCCAGTATATATAATTTTTAGATTTACAATGTTTCACAGTTTGTGAAAATGTCCATGAGAATTGCATGGGTTTAAATGGGTTTACCGGCATTCTTTCTGATGATCCCACACAGGACAGTCACTGTCTTTGATCAATTCTGTGGTCACTGTGCCTGGAGCATCGGTGGTGGCGTAGGAAACACAGCAATTAGGCAACCCTCCACCCCGCTCAGCAAGAGGACAACCTGAGGATGACAACAGCATTTATATGTCATAAAGTCAAGGTACTTACAAATGTGAATGAAGCAAATAAAATAAAAAAACATAAATGTGGTTATTCTACCTTTCAGACTCAGATGCATGGCTCTGTCCACAGTAATGTTGGCCATGAAGGTGTCCTCATTGATGAGTTCTGTGGATGGTGGAGAATCGGAGCTCACGGCTGATTTGATGAGGGACTGAGATTGTCTAGACAGCACTGTGGTGGGGAGGCCTTCTTCCTCCTCCTCCTCTTCTCCTGAACTGTTGAGCTCCTCAATGGCTTGAGGCTCATGTGGTACAGAGTCTGTCGTCACAGTGATATGGACTCTGACAGCAGCACCACTCAGGTTTACAGCAGAGCGCTTGAACAGAGGATACACACCTTGATAAGAGAGAAACAGCCATTAGCCAGAGGAGATGAAATAGCAGAGCCCTGACCCTAACCCCACCAAACACCTTTGGGATGAACTGGAATGGAGATTGCGAGCCAGGCCTTCTCCAACACCAGCTCCTGACCTCACAAATACTCTACCAGATGAATGGGGACAAATTATCACAGAAACACTCCAAAAAGGAAAGCTTTTAAAGCAGCAAAGGGGGTACCAAATCCTTAATGTCTATGCATTTAGAATGCGATGCCATTACAGTCCCTGCTGGTGTAATGGTCAGGTGTCCCAATACTTTTGGCCACATAATGTTTATTAAAATAGAAAACAATTATTTTAATCATTTTAAATTGTAATAACATTTCACAATATTGCTGTTTTTAGTGTATTTTTGTAAAATAAAGCCCGCCTTGGTGAGCATAAAATACTACTTACGGACCCAAAACTTTTGAACGATAATGTATTTTTAATATGTTATTGTCTTGCAATTTTAGGTTAAATAAAGGGGAATTCATCATGTGGTAACACTGTTGCTGTATAATGATTTTATAATGATAATATGCCAGCATAGTATTATATTATAAAGTATTATAAGATTTCTTTCTAATTTATTAATTAATAGTTTATCTATAATATCTAATTCAGTAGCCCTGAATGATATGATATGATATATGTGCCCTTATTGCTTTGAATTAAACAGAAATATAAATGGTCATGTAAAACTAAAATCACAAAAGTTTTTGAATAATATTATAGTGAATTAGGGGAAAAATAAAATGTTGCTCCTTTACAGGTAAACAACCAAAAGATCAAATAACTCTACCGCTGATTGTTTGATGGTGCTTCAAGGTCCAAGCAAGAGCAGAGAGATCCACAAAGGCAGAGCCCACCAGACGGTCAGCATTATGAGGTCGGACTCTCTTCTCCTTCCCAAAGGCCACCCACAACTGCACCTCCAGCCTCTCCTCCCTCAGGTACCAGCGCAGGGGTTGAGTTCTTCTCAACACCACACTTCTGCTGCCCTGAAATGCCACCGTGGCTAAACCCTCTTCTCCGTCACTCTCTTCTGGAACAGGATGTCTAAGTTCTGAGCAGAAGGTCTGCTGGTCGTACAGTTTGTATCTGTAGTAGCAGTAGGTGGAACGCTGTAAGTCTTCATGTCCTGGCAGCAGCAGGCAATGGATGGGCAGCCACACTCTAGGCATGGAAAGTGATAATGCCAGAGACTTTGTGCTTTCTTCTAAAGTATCTTCGTCCTCTATATCGGCCTCATCTTCACTGTCTTGCCCCACGTCCCATCCGAGTCCACGGGCCGAACTGATGACTCGCTCTCTATCTGCATGATGGGAAAAACTGATGGAGATTTCAAGCCCTCCTGCTGAAGTCAGATAGTGAGGTGACGTTGTGCTCTGAGGTAGAGAGAGACTGTACCAGCCAGATATACCTGCAAGAAATATATTTTTTCCAAATATTATATCATTTATATCCTATTAATATTCAATACCTTCATATCAGATAAATATAACAACAAAAATATGGCCAAATAAAATGGATACATGGTTAAAAGTAAATAAATTATACATTAAATAATGATATATCTAAAAATGAACAATACAATATAATGATCAACCAAACATTTAAATACTATATTCAATACTTTCATACCATAAATACATAATTATTAAATAAAATAAAAATATGTAACGCTAAATAAAAGTGACATTTCTAAATGCCAAAATACACATAAATAAATAATATTATATACAAATATTATTATTATACAATACTTTCATACCACTTCTTTTCTGAATCAGATCTGCAAGCTTAATTTTCACAGTGCCCAAGACAGCATCCTTCGATTTTGTTGTATTGACCACTACAATGAGATAAAAGAAACTTACAGTACATCGTATTTATAGCACTGAAATGGAGTGATCACACTAGTAATTAAAAAGTAAATGTTAAAATGTTACTAAACGGTAAGTGTAAAGACAAAACATTTATTTTTATTTTTCATAAATAGCAAAATGAAAATATCACTTGCAAAAAATGTAATTAAATAAACTGAACCACTAATGTAATATACAGTGATATGTTGATCCTTAAAACACAGAACTACACCCACAAACATAGTTTGCAAGATGGGATTATATAATGAATGGGTGCTTGTCATGTTTTTGTGGAGTCATTTGTAACCTAAAGGTATAAAAACTTCCCTGACAGAACTGTATCATGACAAAATGACATCTCCACATATCTGTCTACCTTTCCAAGTTGGGTTAACTCACTTTTGCGTGTGTCTCTGTTGTAAATGGTGAAGACGGCCACTGCCTCCTGCAGGAGTTCAGCGAGACTGACACTCTCCCCGCTGTCTCTCTGCACCAGCAGGTTACAGCAGAACTCTGCGTGATGTTCAAACTCTGGGCAGAAACTTCTGGCCGCCACACGTGTGCTTCGAACCTCACTGTCCGGCAGGAAGGACAACTGCATGGTGATGAAGGAGTTGAGCCCCACTTCAGAGTAATACTGCAGCGATCTGTCTGTATCTGCAAGAACTCTGAGAAACAATAGAAAAATGCTATATTAAAAAAAACACAATAAAAATGCTTAAACTGTACTTCATGAAATGTTAAAGATGATGATGATTATTCGTTGATGTTTTGCACTGGAGACAGTCATATGCAAATGTATTTAAATCCCACAATATCCAAACAAGCCATTTTTGGAGCTTGATTAAATAAATGCTTTGTTTATAATGACTAGTGCAAAATGCCCGTGCAAAATCAGTTTTTGTGTGTGTTTTTAGTAATTGTTGGTTTGGTGCCCGTGAAAGAGACTGTGAACGCATTGAATTCAGGGAGCAGGCTAGGTTACTACAAATGATGGCTGTGAATAAACTATAATATTCAGAAGTAAACAGTGTAGCTGACTGAGTGTTTATGAATACCACAACCTTCTAAGTGCTAGTGCAAAATGCCCGTGCAAAATCAGTTTTTGAGTGTGTTTTTAGTAATTGTTGGTTTGGTGTGTTTGAGTGCTCATTGTTACAATTACACACATATTTGTGCATGGTAGAAAGCACACAGTGAACTCCGAGAAAACGCTATGCTTGAGGAAGCTTGTGAATAGGCTACTACAAATGATGCCCGTGAAAGAGACTGTGAACACATTGAATAGGATATGTTTAGTTGGTGAATAGCATAGGCTATCGTTACACAGTAGCGATAACTTTAAGCGCACCAGAATGAAATATAATATTCAGAAGTAAACAGCATAGCTGACTTACAGATTCTGTTAACATCCACAAATGAATAAACGCGTCGATTCAGGGAGCAGTGCAAAGTGCCCGTGCAAAATCAGTTTTTGTGAGCTGATCGCCGTCAAAAAAGTTCAGGAGATATTTCTTAGTGATGGCTGATTTCAACAGTTTCAATATGATAGCATTTTGAAAAAAAAGTGTCATGAATTTATTGCATTTTTGGGGGAAAATAATCCGTTTTTATAATAGATCTTTGAAAATCCAAATCTGGATTTGAATTTTATATGATATTATAACCTAAAGATACTATGTGAAAGTTTTAAACAGAAAATAGTGTTTTTCATCTTGCCACTTTCTTGGTAAAGAAAACACATTTTTACTCAAATTAATCAAAATGGATTTATCACATTCTGGAACCAGAAAATAGTGTTTTTCATCTTGCCACTTTCTTTGTAAAGAAAACACATTTTTACTCAAATTAATCAAAATGGATTTATCACATTCTGGAACCAAACTATAATATTCAGAAGGAACCAAACTATGTTTATTTTTAAACCACAACCTTCTTGGGGCTTCTTTGACCGATACAACCCTCTAATGTCAGAATGTTTATTTTTAAACCACAACCTCTGCAACATGACATCATGACTTTGCGTAAACATACACGCCACTTTCAAGTCAAGTGGCGTGTTATTTATACGCATTTTGAGCTATCCGCGTGTATGTCCACGCCGAAACGAACCGTCATCTTCCGCGTGTATGTCTACGCCGTTAAACGTCAGAGTGATTCCGCGTGTATGTGTACGCCGTTAAATGTCCGAGCAAAACTGAGCAAAATGTATATCTACATCTGGGGAGCAATATTTTTTTTCCTAGGATGGTAGGGGAACACTCATAAATGGTATTAACCCCAGTGACGGGTAGGTTTAGGGACGCGGTTGGGGTAGGTCATATATATTTATATATACAGTAATGTAACGTTAAGTCACCGGCGTTGATAAACACGCTGGAAATCAATTATGCGTGTTGATAACACGCCAAAAATGGAAATACGAATTGGCGTGTCATACATACGCCATTTCATGAGATCAGTCTCTGACCTTTAAAAAATGATATATTTAACAATATCTTTAGCATTTCTCATCCAAACAACGTCAAACTTGGCGCTGCACTTACTCGTGACCGTAGCGAGACACCTGTCAAGTTTGAAATCCATCGGACTAACGGTTCGAGAGATATGTGGTTAACAGACATACACACACACAGACAGACAGACGTTTCTGTAATTTATAGATAGATGACATTTTAAGCTATGAAACTTGCAGGATGTTTTAATGGTACAAAGACTAGTATATATCAAAAGATCAAGGCAAATTTGAGTTCTCATGTCATGACCCCTTTAAATCAATTTAAGGGCAATTCCACGCAAAACTGTCACATCCATAACGCCAACACAATGCCATGGTATTTAGTTGGCGTTATGGATGTGACAGTTTTGCGTGGAATTGCCCTTAAGCTAGATTGATGTGTGGAAAGCATTTGGGGTAATTGTTAAAAAACCTAAAGGCTCAGATTTGAGGTAGATTGACTCACTTGGCTGCAGCTTGCAGCCCGGCTGCTCTGTGCACCTGCACAACCAGTACCACTCTGCGGGACGGCACAACCCCACTCTTCACTCCGACACTCCTCATTGGTCGAGACTTGTACTGAAGGCTCACTTCAAGCAGCCCTACAGGCAAGTAAAAATAGATTTTTTTTGTTTTAAAAATTTCAAATTCATATTATACTCTATATGCTATCTGTATGCAGTTTTAAATTAATTAGGCACACGACTACCAGGGGACTGATGCTGCGTGTCAACAGGTCGGTCAGTTCTTGGGACCAGAGGGAGGGAGAAAAGTTGCGCATCGGTTTGACCCTGTTTCTGCATGGTTACCATAGCACACAGTTTGGACATGGGAAGCAGTCCTCTGGCTACTAGCTGATCTCTAACATTTGGATAATAATACCTGAAAAAAAAAATTATAATTAATAATAGCCCAGTAAATAAGTCAATCACAAGACAACAAACAATCACATAATTGCCAAATAAAGGAGACATGCTTTTAAAGGCTACAAATGTAAAAAAAAAATAAAATAAAAAAAAATCAATAACAATATTAACAAATAAAACAAAATGTTTTTAAATGCTAAAATGTAAATGTAAAGTAAATAAATAAATACAATTAAATAAACTATTGTCAAATAAGGGACATGTTTTTAAATGCTAAAATGTAAATAAAGAAAAAGGAAAAAAAAGACATCATAAAAATACTGCTAAATAAAATATATAAATTATTACATATTAAATGATAAAATGTAAAAGCAAATAAATAAATTAATAAATGTAAATATTGCCAAATAAGAGACATGCTTTAAAATGCTAAAATGCCAAACATAAATTAATAAAATTAATAAAATGTAATAAAAATATTGCCAAAAACAAAAAGAGTTGTTTTTAACGTGTTTTTAAATGCTAAAATGTAAATAAAAGTGTCCAAGAATAAATAAATTAAAATTGAAATATAATTTCTACATTTACTGTACCTGCACCAAACCTCAAACTGCACTCCTCCTCCATTCCTCAGTCCCCGATTGGCCAGTGAGCTTAACAGTATTCTTTGCACTGGGAAGTCAGGAGGAGCCAGTAGGACATGAGTCTCATTATGTCCAAACACAGGGTCAGGTACACAGAGAGTGGTCTCAGTGCGGTATGCCTTGATGTCCACATCTGTGGAAAAGAAAGTTGGTTGAGCTAAACAGAAAGACATGATTTAAAGCTCTTTGATATAGTCAGCAAGAAAACAGCTTACTGCTCTCAACAACATGTGGGTCCATGTCCTCTCTCGACTCATTTTGTGCTGGGAAGGAGTACTGGATGTAACAGTCAGCCTCTCCCCACACTGTGGACTGCAGAGGCGTCAGACCCTTCACTCTCTCTACTCGGATCATGAAGACATGCTCACGCAGAACATCTGCAGTGGTGCTGGCCTAAAAGAACATTGATTTAGAAACAATTTAGGCTTTATTTTTAAGCATCAGTGCTGCTTTCGGGAGTTTTAAAGTGAACTAGCCTTGGTTTCTACATGTGGTCGGTGGTCTAACATGTGTGCAGGTCGAGGCAGTGGTGACACGCGGGCCAGCTCGTCATCCCTCATTCGCTGCAGTGCCGTGATCTGCTGTGCTAGACCCATTGCTAGACACACCCTTAGGTTTCCACGAGTGTTGCCGGTGAATACGTCAACCACAGGCATATAACTGTCCACTCCAACCACTGGATACTGAGACTGCAAGAGCAGCTCAGAGATCTTAGGGTCTCTGAAGACAAAGTAAAAAGACAAATTATGTTCCAGTGTAATTTTAATATTATTAATCAAATTTTGATATTTTCTCTTTCCATTTTAATTCTAATTTTAATAATTATATTTTATTATATATTTATTTCACATATTTATTGCAATACGAAATGTTAAGAATCTACAATAATAATTAAAACAATATTATAATTAATATACTGCACATAAATATAGCAACAAATTTCATATAGATAATGTTATACATATAATATAATATAATATATATATATATAGACCTACCTGAAGGACATGTAGAACTGGTGGAGAGGTAGTTTTACTAAACCAAGGAGTTTATCATGATCTGAGCTGCTGGCCCTCAACCAAACTTCAATGACCACCATGTTGTTCTTCATTCTCTCCAACAGTCTGCTGGTCAGTGCGATTGGAGTCACCTATATCATTAAAAAAATTAGGTTAAAAACATTTAACATACACCAGTTTTTCACATAATTATTGGATTCCTGATGATTTCCACCACTAACTAATATGGCTAAAGCCTGTGAACTTTCCTCAATTCTCCATTGTGCACAAACCTGAATAAAGCTGAACGTTGGATGTTTATGACCCCAGCTCACCGACGATCGAGCGGTTTCATCGGATTCGAGGAGCTTACAGTTCAAGTAGATATTGGGCTGCATGGGTGCACAGTTAAAATCTTTCCCATCAGGCACCATGAGCAACATATGAAGCAAAATCTCAGTGTCTTTCACTTCCTGACGCAGAGGCTCATGAAGAGAGCTCTGGTATCTGACGTGTGGTGATGTGGAACGAGATCTGGTTGGAGGTATCAGAATACTCTGGACTTGATGAACACCTGCACGAGGAGACGGGTCTCTCCTGTGGTCGCTCACACATAAACCCTTCTGCCCACCATGCTCTTCAGTCAGACGAGAAGAGAGAGGTCTTTGTGGACTCAGCATGTGCTTTGCAGGTCTCTTTTTGGTGGAGAAATCATTCTTGTCTGCCGCTAATTCGAATGAAACCTTTACGAACAAAGAACATGGTGAAATATAGAAGGAATATGTGGGAAACGATTGCTGGGTTTAGTAAAATCTCCTAGATTTGGTTCTTATGAGTGATGAGTTACCTTCAGAGGACCAATTGCCTGTTTATCAGAGTTTCCTTCCGGCCTTTGAACAGGCAGGGCAGCAGAAATGCTCAGCGATTCACTCTGCATCATGGATCTCAGAGGAAACATCGCTGTCCCAATGAGAATGGGCTAAACAACAAAGAGGACAAATAAGAGCCTTTGTTTTTTAAGGTTTGTTTGAGGTGTAGTATATTTAGTGGTTGGCACACGCTGCACTTACTGTCTTTTGAAGGCTATTTCTGGAGTAGATCTTGAATGTGACTTTCATCTCCCACCACTGTTTAATAGATGACCTACTGAACCTCACTGGAAACAAACTTTGGTGCTGAAACGTCACCACTAAAAAAAAAAAGAAAAGAAAAAAAGAATCACCAGATCGTTACACTACTTATTGGTTAAACTCTCTTTTGTTAAAGTTACCTAAAGCCGGGTGCACACTGTGCGATGTATAATAGTCCTTCACGATTGTTGCTTGTCAGACTGTATGAACATGATCATCACTGTAATCCATGTCACACTGTAAGATCTCAGTTGTCATTAATATCAAATTGTACGGCAGTCAAGACGCGTTAAAAACGGACGCACACAAAACTTGTCCGGAGTTTTACATCATCAATCAATGACATGATCGGTGACAGTGGGCTGCATTACACTCGGGATTGAAAAGGTGGCTACAAAGAAACCTCTAACGTTAATTTTGGTGAAGGCTTGTCTTAAAAAACGAAGACAATTTGACGGTCGTCGTAGGACAAGTCACACTGCAGGACTGTGAGTCAAATCTTCTGACACTGCCAGAATTTCATCTGAGGTCAAATTTGATCGCAACTGTCATTAATCGACTGTCGGTGAACATGTCAAACTAACGATCAAAGACTTCAGATTTTACTCTAGGATCAGAGGATTTTTTTAGGATCGTGGCTAAAATGGCACAGTGTGCACCCAGCTTAAAACAAATGTACTCACCGCCCTCTATTACTTTACTAGAGACAACTTTTGTAATCTCTGAAGGTACTTGTTGAACATCCTCATATCCAGCAGAGACCAGTGGAAAGAGGTATTCTACAATATAAAAGCTAGTTGGACAGGACAATTACAAGTCAGGTTAGTTTTAAAACACTAAAACAAATTTCTAGCCACTGTCATATATATATATATATATATATATAATATCTGATATGAAATATTCTAAATGTCATACCATTTCTTTGTGGTGAGGGGGCGAGGTGGTCTTCCTTTTCTAGAAAGACTTTTTGAAGTACTCTCAGTGGGAACTTTTAACTCACTGATGGTAAGCCTGGCAAAATGAATATCTCCAAGCAAAGATATTTTATCAATGCTAAGTCCAGAGAGATCATCTCCTGCTTTTGAATGCTGCGCATCATCAGAATCAAGCCTTCAAAAAAACATCGGAAATTTACACAACAGCAGATATGAACAAATAATTTTTAAATGTATTGTATTATATTCTGTACCTTTACACAGATGTGAAAACATTTACATATGTGTTTATTATTATTCTTTTCTATGTAGTTTTCTTTTATCTTCAGGATATTGAGTTTTGAGCATTGGTTTCTGCATAAGTGCAACTGACCGGGTATTTTTAGCTGAGCTTTTGTGTTCTGGCTTCCCTGCTGGGCCCTTCTCCGGATGTTCCTCTTCCAAACATTCATTTGACATCTGAAATAAGAAAAAATATAGAATTACGAAGTTTTATGTTTAAAGTGCCCCTATTATGCTATTTTAAAGGCTCTTCATTTTGTTTTGGTGGTCTTCTACAAAAGGTTTACATGCATCCAAACATTATAGCATCACCTCTTTTCTCAGTGTCAGAAACAGATTGATAAAGAATTCAGTCTCTCTGAACCCTTCCTCAGAGAGCCTACACTTCTCTGATTGGTCAGATGACCCAGTTTGATGTGATTGGCCTATTGCTACCATATCTGGATTTCAGCTCTTCCTGAGCACTTGTATACACAGTGATACGAACAGTAAAGATGGAGTCGGTTTTACCGTATCAATTCGAGCCTGAGTCCTCATCCTTTAGAAGTGCTTGCAAAGGGGATTTGCTTTACAGTGTCTACTTGACATGATGACAACACAAACCAAACTCTTCCAAGCCTCAGATAGAACTAGTGTTTGACGGCGGGTCAAAGAATCGCTTCTTTCTTTTGAGAGACAATGACTCCATTTATTATGCACTTTGATCTTTGAAACTTTGCAGAACTTTTACTGTACATTCACAAACAGCTATTAAACACTACACTTTAAGGAAACTACATATAATAGTCAGTGTGCTGTTCTTCATTGCATGACTTACAGGAGTTCTGTAGAAGAGGTTTTCAAGAAGACTCTGATCATATTGAGGGTCGTTGAGTTCACTGTCCATGAGCACACCGCTGTGATCAGAGAGAGAATCTGGGAGAGAACCCTCGCCGTCCCAGAACTGCAGTTCAGATCCATTAATACTGAGGAACAGAGCCATTACAAATAATTTTCAAAATTTCCAAACGCAGACGAAAACATTAAACTCACTCTAAACGATTTCCTTCAAGTTACATTATCTTCACTTAATCTAAAGGTAGAGTAGCGTTGACTACCTTCCCAATAGCAAGTCCACTGCCATGTCCTCTGTGTTGACTCTATTCTGACTAGGTTCTTCGAGGTCCTGAGCAGGATGGTGGAATTCCGATTGAAGGATGTTCTCCAGAAACTGTCCTGACGAGGGCCTATCTGGCCTTTTGGAGGAAGATGATGTTTAACAAGATTTATCATTAACATTCTACTATTCTGCTGTCTATTATGACCCCTGATTGGTATGTAAATGAAATAAAAGTGATCATACAAAACGTCAATGTTGTCTTTAAAGAGGGTCGTGGGAACGTCCTTAATAGGAACATCTGACTCCACATCAGACTTTAAGGCTGAAACCACCATGGCATTTCTGAGTTTGCTACCACGCTCCAGAAGAACTGAAAAATACAACAAAATAAATAACATATATCGCAAATAGGTAAACTACTTAAAGAAAAATAAAAAATGTATTAAAAGTAGGTTAAAATATTTTGAATAAATTTAAAAGAAAAACTCGGGCTCAGTCAGCAGAATTTGGCAATATTAATTTAGTGATTGGCAGATGATCTTTTAATTTGACCAATGTTAAAATTACTTATTCTAAATTCTATACTTATTCTTATTCTATACTAAAACAAAGTATTTCATACAAACTTTTGCTGTGTTCAACAATAATGTCAATATGATGTTTTAAATTCAGTGAATCAAGTTAATGTGTTTTACCTGACAGAAGGTCAACAGGTGTATGGCTATTTGCCAGGAGATTTTGAGAGGAAGCAGGTTTAGGTTTTCCAGTGGAAGACGCTGGCAAGATACTACCACTTCCTTGAAAATACAAGTAATCCTTCCCTCTAAAACAAGAATATTGGGGGGGAAAAAGATCATTGTTAATTAAAACCAAATCTGTTAAAAAAAAAATCATTAATTGAAATAAAACAAATAAATAAAATATTAGATGAAAAAATGTAACTTAAGAAACTTAAGTTTCTTGGCCACTAACTGAAATAAAATAAGTTGAAGTTGAAGTACTAAAATAAAAAATTAAAGCTAAATAAAAAAAACTAAAGAAACTAAACTGAAAATTAAATCTGAAAATATACACATAAAATCTAATTAAAATATTAATACATATTTGTATTATATAGTATAATAATAATAATATAAATATTTCTCAAATAACACTGGGGGATAATCCATTTCCAAATAATTTAAACATTTTTCACTTACATTTCTTTTAATAAGATCATTTAAATATTTTATCCATATTTTTAGTATTTTCATTGAACTTGTCTGTTCATAAACCACAGTCTGAAACTGATTACAAGATCAGTCATAAGGATGAATGTTATTGCAGTAGAACAGCATGTCAACTGAGTGGTCTAGTCTGTTCCACACTGTTCATTCAACAATCAAATCATCCAAAACATAAATACAAACCTGGGCATGTGACCGGAGCTGCTGCCAGCTGTCTCCTTCACACTCGGGGGAGCCTGATCCAGAGATGGCAATACAGGCATGTTCTGGTCACTTTTTACTCCAGGAGCCTGTGCGTCGAGGCTCATATCAGTCGTGGGTACTGAACTACTGCTGTCATATCCTTCTGTTAACGGTTCCAGGGCAATCATGACCTACAGTACATGTGAAACAATAACACATAATTAAACTGAGAACCTAAAGAGTGAGAAAAAAAACTTCTGCAGAAAACAGTGAATTTGATCAGATGAAAAAATGCAAACTCAGCTGAGCTCAATCTTACAGCTGAGCATCTCACCAACCTGAAGCTCGCCGAGTTTTTCTGAAGTCGGCGAAACAAGTGTGAAATATCCATTTATGGAGTGAGACAAAGAGAGCCGGGCAATGCCAGGGATTTGAGCTCGAGCTAAAGGCAAATGATCAACCTTTGTAAGCACATCCAGCACCAATGAGCCCATATCTGTGAACAAATAAATATTATATTAAGTTATGCATCATGTGATGAATAAATCTACACATAAGTTTAAAGGGATAGTTCACCCAAAAATGAAAATTCTCTCATCATTTACTCACCCTCATGCCATCCCCGATGTTTATGACTTTCTTCAAATAAACACAACTTAAGTTTACTTAATTTTTTTTTTACAAAAAACACTACTGAACTTAGGAAAAATAATCCATCTCTATGAGTTCATATAATGCAAGTAAATGGATTTTGCTTCAAAAGACGCTGATTCATCCACTGGTGTCGTATGGATTACTGTCATAATCGCTGTGTTTTTCAAGTATCAAACTTCACTTGCATTATATGGACCCATTATATGACCCAAATTTATGAACCATTTATTATTTTCCTAAAAAATCTTCTATTTGATTATCTTAAGAAAGAAAGTGATATATGTCTGGGATGGCATGAGGGTAGGTAAATGATGAGAGAGTTTACATTTTTGGGTAAACCAACTATCCTTTTAAATGTCTCTCTAAAAAGGGAGTGCCAACAATCAACCATTAAAATACACTATATAGACCTGTAATAGCAAGCAACCAAGTCTAACCTGTCAAATAAGACGTCAGCTGTTTTGGTCCACATCGAACTGGAAAGCGGGCTGTGGATTTAACCCCTTTCTGTTCAACGTGTCCATCTCTAGGCCTGAAGAAGGTGCCATTGGAAGACTCTCCCCACCATCTGAGCCTGATCAGAGTCACAGGAGGAGCTCTGATGATGGTCCACAGCACTTTACTCACTGTCACTCTCAGAAAACATCTCAGCTGGCCTTCTACCAGAGGAGGAATACTGGTGGATGGAGACACATCACTGAGCACTGCAGAGTGTGGAGAATAACACAGATATGAAGGTCATGCAAGAAGAACAGCCATTTCAAACCTACCAATAGTTTTTTCAATTAAACATTCCTCGACTCAATAAACAACAAAGAAGCATCAGTTTGTCTCAAAACGGACTGTCCTACAAATGCTGTCTAAGTAGGCAGCTCACTAAGTTTTGAGACACAGCTTTTGTCCTCACTAGGGTTAAGTTACGATACTTTAAATCTCTTTAATAGACTGTTGGATTAGCGACAAATAAACACCTCCACACCAATGTAACTGACCTCTTTTTCTGTTGCTTACACCCTTTGGGGGTTTCACCTTTTTGTTCTTCATCCCTCACATCGAGAGTGTACTAAATAATATTATCAATGAATCAAAACTATCATACTTTATTGACAGTTGCATTAACAAACACAATACCGCTGAGCAACAGCACGACCAATCAAAGCGCAGAACAACTTCTTCTCTTTGCTTTGACGATCAGTCAGAGGATATTCTAGCGCCGCTAAAGGAATTAAGTGGAATTACGTGAAATTACAAGGGAACAACAAGGAGAAAAGTGATACCGCGGACGTTTTAAAAAATTACCAAACCAAAATGTTAAAATATAATAATCGTAATCCCAAGATTACTTATTCTACTTATAGCATTCATACTTATATGTACAATTACATTAACTAGTAGCCTATAATAAATAATACACGACATGACAATTATGATTTTTTGTTTATATTATGCAAAGTTAATAAGGCATTAACTGACACTTAAACTGTACATAATAATAATAAATAATAACATAATTTAATGTAACAATAGGAACATTCAATGTAATTTTGTTCATATTATTTAAACAGGCATTAACTATGACACTTAAACTGTAAACAAGAATAAATAGGGAGTACAGTAAAAGTACTAACCCACAAGTTATTGCAAAAAAACAAACAAAAAATCATTAATTGAAATAAACATTAATTATTGCCTTGCCAACTAACAGAAATAAAATTATTATTATAGTAGTTATTATTTTATAAATTCATACTAAAATTACTTAACTAAAATAGAAATAAAAAGTTAAAACTAAATAGAAGTGTTTTTAAAAAACAAAAAAATTAAATTAAAACTAATTATGAAATATGAAAACAAAAGCTAATTCAAAATATTAATAAATAGTTCAACAGTATATATACAGAAATAACGCAAAAAAACTAACAAAAACAAATTACAGTTAAATGTGTGAGATGTTTTGATATATATTTTAGAAACTAAAGAGATAGGACCCGTACTATATAGGTAGCTTGTTAGATCAAAATAGTAGATTATAAGACACAAACACACACACAACCGTTCAAAAATACTCATTTTAATTGTAGAAGTACATTTGTCACAGTAGTAAATAGACAAACATAATTGAAAATACCAAAAAAATATATTCTTCAATCAGCATCAAAGATATGCAAAACACAAACAAAAAAGGAAGCTACATAGAATTGCCAGCTACTAATTACAAGCTCCCTGACCTTTCCCAGCAATCTTTTTTGAACACTCTAAAAGAGCATTATGAATGTCTTTAGCACATGAAATCTGGGATTTTATCATACTGAGATACTGAGAGTAAGATAGAGACTCTGTTTGCACCGTGTCTGGCTTGGTGGCTGTAGGTACGAGATTTGGAGAATGCTTTGTGCTGTCGATGCTCTGTGAGAGGCACTCGTGGGCCAGTCGCTGCAGAAAAATAAATGTGTTTGTGTTAAGAAGTTGAGCCATGATTTAAATCGAAATCATCAATTTAATAAAATAAAATTGAATGACATGTTCAACAGAAACACAACAATTCTTTACCAGGCAGAGTTCCAGTTGATCACAGAGAGCATAAAACTCTTCTAAACTTTTGTCAAACCGCTGAACTGCTGCATCATTACCTTTCCTACAATATGAGAGGGGAAATATATATTTTTATAATATATTATAAAACTTGTGTTATGCAACCATAACGTTTTCCGTAATACATATGTATATGTGAAGACTTCAGATGCAAAAACCTCTAAGTCCGCCTGAATTATTATTATTTTTTGCCTTTTTATCAGGCTACTATGTTTAGGTTCAGTAATTGCACTTAAATGGCAATGAAAAGGTTATTAATCCGATATTGAAATGCCTTATTTTCAGAAATGTCATAGATAAGAGTAGAATTAAAAACGCTCTTTTTTATGAGTCCTTCTTTTTTGCAACTGATGTCCTTCACACACACATTTATATATACAGTCACACACATTTATATATAGTTACACACATTTATATATACAGTCACACACATTTAAATATAGTCACACATTTATATATATACATACAGTCACACACTTTTATATATATAGTCACACACATTTATATATAGTCTCACACATTTATATACAGTCTCTCTCTCTCTCTCTCACACACACACACGAGATCTTTCTATCAATTGACAATTATAATAGGCAACAGAAAGAATTGAAATGGGATCTTACTCCGTTGTTCTTAAGCCGTTGTCAATAGCAGTATTATGCCCAAAATTTAATGAAGCAATGGTCATGACATTCTGAAAACATAAAATTGTAAATGAAAGTTAGTTTCTGTCTCAAACAAGTAACGTTACTGTTAATTTCTCAATGAAATACACCAAACAAACCTGTAAACTATCTTTGAGCAATGGAATCAGCATTTTGAATCTGTGAACGGGGTCAAAATCTTGTTGTTGACTGAGCTGTTGAGCTTGCGGTTGCTGTAAAACAGCCGGTTGCTGAACGCCCATCTGAGCATTGTTGGTGTTCATCTGCTGCGACGCCATTGTTGATAGTAAACTCGACCACTTCCGCTTGAAGCTAACGTTACAGCAACGGATGTGAACATCAAGCGGCAAACATTGCTAGCAAGTAACGTTAGCTAGCTGTTGTCTAGACAAAAAAATGTCTTCTCACAAGAAGACAGACCCGCGTTCATTCTGTGGGGATATCTGCGTACTAAAACGTGCAAGTTAATCGTTCGCATTAAAGAATCGAAATGACTGTTACATGACATAATCCGTTTGTAAAAATCTTTCTGCACTACAAAGGATTAACTCATTCTGATCAGCGCTGAGAAAAGTAACAGGAACCACGTGATAATGCGCTACTACAGAAGAGGGCTAGAGTAGACGACAATTTAAACACGTAAATCTAACATTAAAAAACTTAAGTCAGTAGGCTCCAAATACACAACGAAGAATAAAAAATTAGATGCATACATTACCAAAATTTCCATTCAAGTAGCTTTTTCTATTTCCGTAGTCCATGTTTAAAATATGAATAGCAGTTGATTGCTGAATCGTTGTCAAGGGTTGAATAAAATAAGGTTTTCAGAAAGAAAAGAATAGGCTTAATTTATTAATTACATTAAAAAAATCACTCAGTTTAACTCACCACGTTGTCATGCGAACAACCAGTAACGAACTTGAGTTACTTGAGCGTTTACAGCAACACTGGTTATTTTCAATTCAGACATGATTAAAGTAATAACGTAAAATATTTTAGTCAGGTTAATTTAGTAACCGCTAGTGTTTTTGATTTGCTAAAATGAACCGGCTCATTTTATGTCGTCTGGGTTCGGGACACTGGTCTACGTATATGTTATATATTAAGTATGTAAATTAAGTTGTCAGATTTAAATTTCTCACAATAAATAATGCAACGAATGTTCACAATCGGCAGATTGTTTATAAAAGTTGTTTCATAAACCACGATGGAATCAACGTGGGTGAAATTGAAACAAATGGCGCCATCTAGAGGAAAATCTGTGACAACGCGCTGAACTATTGTCATAACTTTAGAGACTCGCGCAATTATTATTATTATTATTTTTTATTTTTTGATGATCGAGATTTGAAACTACACACAATCTGCTTGAATAGTGATGGGGACACACGACACTATTAGCCGTGGGAAGTTTGAACAGAATGATCGGGTTTCACCACTATTATTTTGATTCATTAAAACGAACTGTTCAAAAGAACCGACTCGCGGAATTGACTCGGGCTCCCCCTCGCTAGTCGCTACAACCAAACACTGTACGAATGTTAAAACCTGGTTAAAACACGACAATAATGAATTAATCAGTTCATTAGTTAAACCTGATGTAATAAGCGTCCGAATTCGTTCACTCTCTACCATATAATGGACCGTGTGTCATGAAATCCTGGTTCATTGAAACGAACCGTTCGAAAGAACCGACTCGCTGAAACGAGTTGGACTCCCCATTACTACAACCAAACACTGTAAGAGTTAAAACCATAGACTGTAATTTTTTTTTTTTACATTGGTTTCAGTTCATTAGTTAAACTTAACATAACCAGCTTCCAAAATCGCTCACTTTTCTGCCAATATAATGGACCATGTATCATTTACTAGTGAAAGATTGAGCGCTTTTAAACAGCAGCTTCTCAGTAGAAAGGAAGTTGTCACAGTAACCCGGATGTACACAAAAACACGTGTCGGTGCTTTGCGCGTGAGAGAGAGAGAGGGAGTGAGATGTAAGTACAGCGTAAAACGTAAATTAATCTGAAATTAGTTGTGGAATACTACCGTCGTATGTTTTGGGGTGTGTGAAAATTAATTTCTTCTAACAGCACGATCAGTTTTACCATCTGACCAGATAAGCAGTCACATAACTGTTCACTGTTATATTGCTTATAAACTTATTATCACGGTTTACTGTGTTTATCCAACACTAGCAGCGTTTGCAATCATGTTTGCTGAAGAGGACTGGACTGATTCTCCATCAGCAGATGGATCATCTCACACTGTTAAAGTGTCTCCTGCCCCCTGCAAGGTATTATTATTGTTGTCCCTTATTTAATAGAGGTTTGTCACTTGAATTTAATTTCTCACCTGGCACTTTTATCCCAACAGGATAAGTCTGTGGCTAAAAAAAGTCTTTTGAGAACCTTGCAAACGTTGGGGTCAGTTCCTAACTGGGAAATTGAGAAAGTTTTTGAGGATAGTGACGAGGAGAAAGACGCCTCTCCTGCAGTCCAGACGACGAAAAAGAAAAGGTGCAAAAAACATAAAAGAAGGTCTAATGCTGATAATGAAGGGAAGCAGCAGGATAAAGTAGATTCACCTGAAACACCTACGAAGAAGAAGCAGAAGCTGATGAAGAAGGCCGTGAAAGGAATAAGTAAGAGCATGTGCTACTAATTTTATTTGTCCACCATCTTGAACATTACTGACCTTTTTCACATCAATTTGTGTTTGCAGGTTCTAAGGTGCCACAAGAGTCTAGAAAAGATAAGAATGACATAGGAGTTGGCCCTCTGTTGGAGGAAAATGAAGGTCAAGCAGAGACAAAGCTAAGCAGAAAGCAGTGGAAGAACAAGATGAAGAACAAAAAACGCTGTAAGAACAAGTATCTTACGAAAACGGCAGGTGTCGATGATGCCAATGCAAAGAAGGAACCCTTAGTTCAAACACAGGACATCAACAAATCCAAGAAAGTGCAGAAACAAAAGTCCAAAAAACTGACAGGTGTCGAAGAAGCCAGTGTAAAGAAGGAACCCTTAGTTCAAACACAGGACATCAACAAATCCAAGAGAGCGCAGAAACAAAAGTCCAAAAAACTGACAGGTGTCGAAGAAGCCAGTGTAAAGAAGGAACCCTTAGTTCAAACACAGGACATCAACAAATCAAAGGAAGTGCAGAAACAAAATTCCAAAAAAACGAAAAAGTTTTGTGGAAAGAATGGTATTTCCTCCGCCACAGATGATGTTGAAAATGGCAAAGACTTTAAAACAGATAAAACTTCCAGAATAGCAGATCACTCTCTCAGCAACGGTAACATCTCACATGAAGTGGGCGGAAAAGAGAAACCTTCTAAAATTATGAAAAAATCGCAATTACAGGCAGAGAAATTGCATCCTATTTTAAAGTTGAGTCGTACTAATGATGTTAATAAAGCCACAGAAGAACCAAAAGGTACAAGAGTGAATTTGAAGAGTGATGAAGAGAAAATGGCAACTGACCCTTCAACTGTTTTAAGGACAAAGATGTTGAGGCAGTTAGAAGCCGCTCGATTCCGCTACATCAATGAGCTGCTTTACACGTCGACCAGTGGTGAGGCCAAACGCATGTTTCAGCAGGACCCAGAAGCCATCGCGGTTTACCACAAGGGCTACACAACACAAGTTCAGCACTGGCCCGAAAACCCTGTGGATTCGATCATTTCCTATATTTGTCAAAAGTGAGAGAACATGCTTTTTGTTGTTTTCTTTATGTAGAAAACATCATGTCCATATTCCAGGATGACAGTGTCAAAACTCATCAGGCTCAAATTGTGAAAGAAAGTTTGGGAGGGAGCATGAAGAATCATTTTCACACATGAATTGGCAGTCCAGACCTTAAATTCTTTGAAAGTCTTTGAGATGTGCTGGAGGAAACTTCACAGAGTCCTCGACTCTTGCATTGATAATACAAGATCTTGACCAAAAATGTATGCACCTCTTGTAATGTTATTTCCATCAAGAGGTGCATACATTTTTCTTCATGCTCCCTCCCAACCATTCTTTCACAGTTTGAGCCTAATGAATCTTGACATTGTCATCCTTGAATATGGCCATGATGTGTCTTCCTACATGGTTGTTTAAGAAATGAAAAGTTAAACTCTCCATCAATTAGGGTTAGAAGAACTCTTGCCAAACATTTAACATGCTAGAAACATAATAATCATTGCAATAAGGATCCAATCATAGACTTCTAAGCATCTAAATATATAAATGTGTGTGTGTGTGTGTGTATATATAATATAATAAGTTATATATATTATTTTTTTATTTTGCTTTATATGATCCTTTTGTCATGGCTATTATAGGTTTTTTTTGTTCTACAGTTAATTGTTTGTTTTAAAACATCTGGCCAAACTTGTCTTAATTAAATCACAGGCTGAGTCCGAAATCACTATTCCCTACATTAGTCCACTACTGTTCACTTGAAGGAGTGAATGAAAACGAGTGAGCGAATTCGGACAGCCGTCGAACGTACATCGTCTGTACACTCGTTATTGCAGTGCAATGTGGGATTGAATGAGTGCTCTCAATAACGTCCACTATGGTTTCGGACCGCACTACAAATGGCTGTCCCCTCAAATAATGTCCTATTTTAGGGTATAGGGGGCGATTTCGGATTCAGCCACAGTGGTCATACATGGAATGATCTTCCATGATTAAAATACAACATTTTAAGTTTTTTTTCTTTTTGGATGTTGCTAAATAACCATTTCCTTTTCCTTTTTTTTTCAGGCCCCCTTCTTTAGTTGTCGCAGACTTCGGTTGTGGCGACTGTAAGATTGCACGAAGTGTAAAGAATAAAGTACACTCTTTTGATTTGGCTCCGGTTTGTGATCTTGCCACTGCATGTGACATGGCAAAAGTAAGTTGTTATTATAGTAATAAAGCTTTTGATTTGTAATGCAGCCTAAATACTAAAGGCAGCACTGTTTATAACTTTTTCAAAGGTCCCGCTCCGTGATTCTACAGTAGATATTGCTGTTTTCTGTCTTTCTCTGATGGGGACAAATCTGGGAGAGTTTTTGGCAGAAGCAAACAGAGTCCTGGTGATGGGGTAACTACCTCATATTATTGATATTAACAATTCCTTTAAAAAGTTTATTTTAAAATCCAAAATCCAAACCCATTGTGTGTCTAACATTAGCCCTTATATATGCTCTTTTCCAACACAGGGGTGTTCTTAAAATTGCTGAAGTGGCCAGTAGATTTGAAAACATACGTTCGTTCATTGGTGCACTGTCAAGTCTGGGCTTCAAGATAGTCAATAAGGTAATGTGCTGTTTATTTCCGGTGTACAGTACTGTTCAAAGTTGAGGGCTAGTAAGATTTCTTTTTTTTTTTTTAAACAATCTATTCAGCAAGGATGCATTCAATTGATTAAAAGTGACATTTCTATTTCAAATAAATACTGTTCTTTTGAACTTTCTATTTATCAGAGAATGAATTCGAAAGTTGATTGCATCAAGTTTAAGTAATGAACTGATAAAGTCATTACTGTATTTTAACACTTAGATTCATACTGTCTTTGGTTGTAGCGAGGGGAAGGCTGAGTCATTTCCGCGAGTCGGTTCTTTTGAACAGTTCGATTAAATGAACCATAATAATAGCAGTGAAACCCATTCATTCTGTTCAAACTTCCCACGGCTATTAGTGTTGTGTGTCCCCATAGAAAAATGTAAATTTGACTCTTGATATGATTTGAAAATAGTCTAAGAATACTTCAGTGTTTGTACCATAACATGTACTGTACTTGTTCCTCATATTTTTGTCCACTTAAGGCTTGTTCACACCAAGTATGATAACTAAAATGAATAAGTAATTGTGTTGGTACTAAAGTCCCCCCACTCTTTTTTGGTATCATGTGACCATGTCACATGACACAAATTGATCATGCTATGCAAGGACTCTCACAGTTCATTTTCCCACACTGTGATAAAGGCTGGTTAGCTGCAACGCGTCAGTGTGTGGTAATGGTAAAAATTTAATAATGGCTTTTTAGATCTATTGATCCTGAGTGCCCTGGCTTCATAAGTTTTTCATGAGGCAGATAGTTGTTGAAAGACTTGATAACTGGTGACCATGATTGAGGGGCTGTTCACACAACACTGTTTTCAACTAAAAACAGGAAACTTTTTAAGCGTTTTGGCTGTTTATTCACCATAAAACAAAGTTTTGGGGGCCTGAAAATGCAAACTTTTTGAAAGTTTTTTAAAACGATACTGTTACTAAACCATACTACAAAAACGTGAATTTGTGAAAAACGGTGAGGCGCGTGGTGTTTCTTTACAAAGTGACACTGCCAATTACTGGCCTGGCATGCATAATACAGCGTTTTTAATAATTTTCACGGATCCGTCTGAACGGAGATCGTTTTGACAACATTGTCGTCTGTATGCAAAAAACGCGAAGGGAAACACTTTTCCGGTTTCACTTCATCATTGTTGTGTAAACGTACGTTAATATTCAGATGATTGTGCAAAACTCATTAAAACATTTTCTGTACAATTACTGTTCAAAACATGCAAACAATAAAGGACAGCTGTCAAAAATCTATCCAATCATTAGAATAATTTCCTTAATTTTCATAAATGATTGTTAGTTGCAGGTCTAATGCTGTATTAGGGATGGAAAGTCAGGCCAACTGTGCAGTGTTGCAGACTAGGATTGTGCTGTTCTGCAAGTATGCGAATCAATAATGGAATATATTAACAATCACACTAACATAAAATGTTCTACTTCCTCAGCTTTTCAGTTAAATAATGGAGATTGCAACAAAACATAATTTATTAATCAAAATGTTGCTTCAATTTACTATATAATGAATGCAAGACATTTATTTCCACTTATTTTTCTTTAGGACACAGAAAACAGCCACTTCTACTCTTTTGAATTCACAAAGACAGGAAAAGCACTGGAGAATGCAAAGAAAGCCGGACTTCAGCTGAAACCTTGCCTGTATAAGAAACGATAAATATAAAGTAAATATTTCGTTTTTTGTTTGGACTGTGTAGTGTGTGTATGAAAAGTTTTATCAGCAATAATTCAGTTTAAAACAAGGGGAAAATGTCCTCTTGACATTGTATTTGTAACTTTTGTAAATCAATGTAACAGGAACATACATTGTATAAAAAAGGCTTTAATGTGAAATTCAAAGAATTTTGTCCTTTGTGAAAATTGTTTGTCCTCTGTGAAAATTCTCTTATGATTGGATTAAGCATTTACCTGCGAAACAAACTGACTCGATACGTATTTAAATTAGTCAAGTATTTTATTCTCTTTTTAGAAGTATCAATCACAGTGACATTATTTCACCTAAACGTCTTACAACAGAACATCAGCAACACATAGGAAGACCAGTCTTCATTCAGACAAAGACTAAATATATAAGTATTAAGTAGTAAAAAAATCAGACTGGACAGTTGCATTACTTTACAGATGTATAGATTCCCCCACCATATACTGCACGATCACCAGAGGGTGCTACAGCGTAACAGATTCAGTCAGTTTGTGCACTACAAGTCCAGTTGGAATTGAAACAAGATAGAAGACAACAACCAGACGTTTAAAGTATATGTCTGTGCAAATCAGATCAAAATAACAATCTAAAAAGATAGGAAAACATTTATTACAAACATGCTCACAAAAACAATGCTACTTAATTATAATGCTGAAAGTAATACCAAGCTACTTAAATCTGGCACTTTGCCCTACAATTGGTATTGGTAATTGAGGAATAAGAACACTGATGTAAGGCAATTTCAATGTAACTAGGCCTATACAGTGGTGTCCAAAAGCCTGAGACCACTAGGGAAATTTCCATATTAACAATTTCTCTTTTCATTACCAGTTATATTATATGAAAATGAATGATTTTCTAGGTATGTCCCCCCTTTTTGAAAGCATGCACCCAAGCTGGCCTGAACTATAAAAGTGTGTGCAAAAACTGATATATTACCTGCATAAAACCCAACCGGCGATTCACACAGTGCTTTTAACATCAAAAACAATAGAATAGTGCACAAGCTCAGCATAGTGTGGCCCAGCCTCGCCTGGAAGCACCGTCCTCTCTGGGCAACGAGGGTCCTGCATTAGAGCTGATAGAGACTCGCGCTCTTTCCTGTTCTTCTTTTTTTAAACAAACAAACAAACAAAAATGTAATACTTGATTTAAATGAGCCATTGATATCTTATTGGACAAACTAATCATATAACACTTCTGTACCTTTTCTGATGAGTGACTTTTCCCACTTTTACTAGAAAGAAATAACAGTTGGATAATACATGTTAATTTATATAGGTCTGTTTCTTTGTACAACAAAAAAGGCATCACTTTTGCCATTTTAATTGACATCATCAGTCTCTACCACTGAGGCATGAACAATCTGTTTATGTCTTGTGAATAGCAGAGTAGCGGTAGATGTGGTTTTTCGTCTGCCAGCTTGCGCAAGCCACCATGTATCCTGTTTATGAACACTATGCATGTTATTGGTCTAGGTAAGATACCTTGCTTCCTGTTTGCCTCCTCTAATCTCACCTGTATGGTAATATATATATAAAACTAAATTGTACCTAAGGTTGTTAGAAAGCAACTCTACTCACCAGAGGACAAACAAAACGATGATCAAGATGAGGGCGATTGCAGCGGCTGACGTGAAGCAGATGGTGATGAATATCACTGTGGAAAATCAGACAGAATTCTGAGCTAATTCACAGCACATCTATATACTACCAATATTGATCATCTAGACTAGGGCTGATAAGTGCAAAACTCACTGTGTTCAGTCTCTTCACTGGTTACATCCACACGAATTAAAACATTAGCCGTGAGGTGCTGGTACGAGACATGGCAGATGTACAGTCCTGCATCCAGTTCAGACACTGGTTTTGTAAAAACTAATGCCATGGAAACTGTGTGTGCTGCTGACCCGTCCTCCCTGAGATAAGAACAATTCAGAGGCATTACTCAGAGAAAACAACAACACTGGTGTGTGTGCAAAAAAAGTCAATTTATTCCCCAGAAATTAATAGATGGAACATAGAGAAGAATTTTGGTTAATTTGTCATTAGCACATATAAAACAAATTACAACGGGTATTGAAAAAGTTAAAGGAATAGTTTACACAAATAAAAATTCTGCAATCATTTACTCATCCTCATGTCATTTCAAACCTCTTTGACTTTCTTTCGTTCATGGAACATGTTCACTTTGCTCTTCTGAACAGAATAATAGTGAATGGTGACGCATGCTGTCAAGCTCCTAACTTTTTTACATTTTAATTTTACTTTGTGATTTTGTTATTATCATTAATTAATTATAATTATAATAAATATTTCTATTTAGCTTTATTTTTCTTTCAGTTTTAGTAATTTTAGTACTTCACTGATTTCAGTTAGTTAAAGGACAAGTTCGGTATTTTACACTTAAAGCCCCATTGACTTGGAGTTAGACAAAAACTACGATAAAACCTGTTGGAAAGCATCTTTTGCAGCGATTTTTGTGTGAGCATATCAGTGAACACCCCTGACCACTCGGTTTTAGGAAGGATTTTTCCAGTGCACCTATGCAACCATTGTGGAGGTGGGGGGGTGCTACCACAGAAACCGAATTTCAATCTTAACCATTGTATTTCATCAGAAACGATCTGAAAACAGGGCTTTAAGTGTAAAATACCGAACTTGTCCTTTAAGGGAACATTTCTAATTAACTTTTTTATGATCTAATATTGCAGCTTTATATCAATTAGCAAAAACAATTTGTAATACATGTAGTTTTGGTTTTAATTGACAATAATGCTCTAGTAGCTTGATAGCATCTTTCTCCAGTCACTTTCATTGTATGGAAAAGAGCAGCATGAACATTCTGCTGAATATCTTCTTTTGTGCTTCATATAAAATCATAAAAGTTTGGGATGAAATGAGGGCGAGTAAGATAATTTAGTAGTGTTCATTAAAAATGACAAACTTAAGGGAACATTGCTCTGTGATAATAGTAAAAGCATGTAATGGTTCAAGCAAAACGAATACTCTAGAACTTCACAGTCTGATGCAGTGAAACATTATTGTGAAAACTTTAACTAGCCCTTCTCTTCTCTATTTATCCCTCTGGGTGTCTGACATAAAAGAAAAATCAATTTGCCACATTTAGGCTTTAAGAGAGAGTGCTGTGGAACTGCACCTTAGGCTGTGATGATACTGTCATGAAGTTTTTTCTATTTTTTGATGGGCACTATTATATATGAATATATAAATATATATGATATATATTATATATGAATTCTTAAGTATGTTGTGCCTTATTTAAACATGCATGACTCAACATACCTGTAACATGTTGTCTTGTATGATGATGCATTGCCGTGGGCTCTGAGAAGTATCTTCTGATTAGGGAGGTTTTCTTGCAATGCTAATCGATGCACATGCTGGCCATGACTTCTACGATCAAATGTGGTTTTGTTTACAACCTCAATAGATGAGATAGCTGAGTGGAAAAAACAACAGATTGCATTCAGCAAATAAAATACATTTACTGAATGAACAGCCAGAATTCATGCCAATCACCATTTTTTAAGTTGAGAAACACTTACAGAATTTTGGAACACGAATCGCCAGTCTCTCATCCCTGCCGAGCTTGTTCTGGATCAGACATATCAAATACTTTCCCTCATACTGACTGAGTTCAAATGCATAAGTTGAATTGACTTTTACTTTAATTCCGTCGTTCTTGGACTCAGTAGTTGCCGGAATTGCGGTGTCCTCATCAGGAAGGACCCAGGATATGTTGGGTTTCACCCCTTCGCCGCTATACTCGCACACAGCATGCCAAATATGAGTGTGTCTCTCTTCACCCAAAAACATACGGCTTGCAGACGGACCTAATAGCAAAGAAGTTTTCATTACTTGATGTATCGGCCAGTGTTTCCATTAGCTATATAATCTCAAGGCCAATTCTCACTGCACTATCCAACACCGACCAACAGCAACAGACACATACGTCAGGTTTTGGTGGATCAGTGTGTTACCCCAGTTGCTATCTGTTTGTGTAGGTCAGTGGTTACTTTCACCGATTGAACGTTTAATTGGCATTTGTCTGTAGTGGAATGTCTGAGACGTACTGTAATCCGATGATTGTCCGTGTTGGTCGGCGTCTGTCAGTGCAGTGTGAATTGGCCTTTATTCAGCATGAAATTAAAATTCACCCATCTATTTTCTAAATGCATGTTATTAATCTTAAAGTGAACCATTCATCATGCATATATATATTTTTTTCATTTATTAATTATATATTTTAATTTCAAAAAGATCAATGCACAGAACTAAGCTCTGTTCTACATTTTTTTTCTACAAAGACTAGATCTGACTCGGCACTTCTGTTACATTGCGACTAAAGGAATAGGGTTTGAGACAGGTTAAGCGCAACTGATTGCATTTGTAGTATCATGTCAATTACCACAAAAAATTATTTTGACTCGTCCCTCGTATTTTTTTTATTTTTTTTAATGCAAAAATTGAGATTTCGGTGAGGTCCTTATTCAATGACAGTGTACACTCAGTGACACTTCGTTTTTTAAGGTTTAAAGATTGCCCCAATCACTTCCATTGTAAATACACTGTAACCCAGATTTTTGGAGTCACAATAAATGTTATTGGTAATCAACATTATGCCAACTGCTGTTGATTAAGCTTAACTTTTACAAGAATATTTCTTTAAATTCCAGCAATAAGCAGCACAGCATACAGATTGGTACAGTTTCACAGTCATATACAGTGACAATTAGGTCAGTGAATGGTTTGACATTTAGTTTCCTAATGTAATCAAATTAATATATTTTGGCTCAAGAGGGGTTTTGGGGTTAATGTAATAATAAAACGTACCTAAGCGTGGGAGGTCAATAGTCTTGTTCTCTGGTTTCTCTAACCCTTGAAGCTCAACCGCACAGGTCACGCTGCATCCGGAATGTGAGTAAATCGGAATACGTGCCGCACTCTCGCCGGCAACCATATGACTCTGCTGAAAGTCAGGCTGACTCATTACGAACTCACTAGAGCCACTGTCATTGCCATGGCAGTCTACGGCCCAGGTGATGGCTGCTGCTGGAGTCTGGCTCTGCACTGAACACACCAGCCATGTGTATGCAACGCCACTGTCCCATTTAATACTAGACTGCAAGGTTATATTTGGTGGTGCTACAAAAAAGACCAAAATGTCAGAATGTTTGATAGATAGCTGTTATAAAACCTAGTCTATCCATCCATCCATCCATCCAGACATTAGACAATTTGTTTTCAATGGTTTGTGTATTACAAACTTTGCTTTTCTAGTTAAAAATTACAGTTGAGTTTTTGAATTCCAATTCCAATTAAATTCGAATCTCAATTCTACATCCTGTTTGCTACAACTATTCAAATTCAGGAATCGAATTTAAAAGGCATTCCCATTTAGGTTCAGAATGGTGCACAACCCTGCTACATGTTTAAACATCTAGAACTAATTTAGAGAATAAAGAGGCATTGTTCATGATGACTGTAGCCACCAGTGTCTTACCACACATAGGAAGAGCAATCTGCCGCCTCTCTTTTTCCATGAAAGCAGGATGGTCGACTACACACTCAGCTACATATTCGCGTGCCATGCAGCTGGGCACAGTCAAGACACTTTTGACAGAATAAGATCCATTATAGGATGTGACATTAGACTGAATTGTACTATTCATCTCTTGTGAAATGATCCAGGACACGTTTGCAGTGGGAACAGCATTGAAGGCCAAACACTCAATGTGAATGTACTCTGAATTCTCTACTAAATTCACACTGATGTTTGGGGGAAATGTCACTAAAAACAAAAACATATTTAAAATGTAAATAGAGTGTGGAATGTGAATACAGTTTTATGCTCAAATATTATGATAGCAAATACAATACCTGGCAATATAACTTTTGGATTCACTTCAATTGTGAATTGCAAGGAAACTTGATGCCTACGGTAAGAGGCCTGGCAGAGATACTGTCCAGCAAGGTGCAGCTCTACAGGACCTCTGATAAAGATATCGCTGCCAACCACATCCACATCCTCAGGCAGTGGTTGGCCTTCCCTTGATTAAATGAAACAAAAGTGCAGAGCAAGCATTTCATAACTTGTCTCAGTGTCTTTATGCTGTAGCAAATATACTAGAATCCAATATTTTTATAATGTGGAGGAAATTGTCTATAACTATCATTGTGTTGCATCAGTATATTATTAATAACTCTTACCTGGAACAGTTCATTTTATAACTTGGTACATTGCCCACAACATCCATCCTTATTGTAATGCCCGCGTCCCCCACCTCAAACGCCAGTGAAGTCTGATTCTCACTGTTAACGGGATCATCAACGTCCTTCAGCTGAAGTGAGGAAAGGTCTAGAGGGAACAAAGTTTTACAAGTGAGAGACTGCTTCAAACATGCTACATATGTGTATCTATTCAGTTTAAATAGTGCTGGTATACTCACAGTAAATTGGCAAAGTGATTGTCCTTGTGTTTATGAAAGGGAGAAACATGTAGCCAAAAACACAAGAGATAGTTTCTCCTTCATAAGGATCTGATGGGAACCGGTAAGAACTGATAACAGAATCTGGTTTGGAGTCATTTTTCAGTAAAGGTGGTGTGCTTTTGAATTCAGGCAGTCTCCATGTGATATTTGGATGTGGCCTCCCCCCTGTTGCCATGCAGATGACCTCTTGAAAGTCTTCTCCTCCTTCTTGGACCAGGACGGTCTTCATGCTCATAATTGGAGAAACTGATAAAAAGAAGAAAAGTGCCAATATGAACAGTGGAAGTTCATGAAAAATCCTCTAAGAGACTATCCTATTTAGAAAACTGAGAAGCGTATCTGTTAGTATGATCTTAAGGTTAAACAAGCTGACATTTGAGTTTAACTGAGTTTTATCAGCTGTTCCTTCTGTTTACCAAGCTGCTGGAGATGCTAACTATAGCTCCAACAAGGACAATTGGTTTAGATGTCATGTTTTAAGAAAAAACAAAGGGTGAATTCACTAAAAAGTAGCGGCACTTTTGCGTGCAGCATTTCAGTGCAAAACCCTATTCACTAAACACATGCAATCTAGTTTTGCTAGGCACTAAATGCACTGAAATAGCGCAGTGAGTATTCAAATTAAGCTGTTGTTGTTCTTTTCAGGCCAAACGCTATGCTTTATGTAAATGCTACTTTATATGTAAAATTTGCCTTTATAGATTGTGTCTTATATACAAATAAGTATGTATGTTTATAAGTAAATATGTTAAATTACAAGTTAGAAAAATCTACAGCAATTAATTGCGCTATTACCACTAACATAAGGCAGGAGGTAAACAGAATTTTATAAAGGGACATTCATGTGCATTTTCTATTAACAGTGGCAGCATTAATTGAACAAATGATGGACATTATACACACATAACAACATTATAACTGGGCATATATCAAAATGCATGACACTTTCTACATTTAAAAAGCAGTTTCATGTGACTTGATCCCAGGGAATTGCTTGCTAAAACACGCTAAAAACACTAACTCCGAGAACAGTTTTTGCTGAGTCCACCAGTATTCTATTTTGTAGAATATAAGTGAAGTTTTTGTATTCTGTTAGAAACACCTCTATGCTATAGCTTCAGAGTATGTGACTTTTGTGGTCAGACAGCTGCTGCAAATACCGCAGGAAACACATGCAACACTGGCGCAAAGTGCAGACAGTATACCAACTTGATTTCTCAGTTCTACCTTTCAGGTTTCATAAAAAAACTCAGCCAATGCACAAGAACAGAAAAGTAATTTATGTTGTCTGACACTCTCTGGCTTTTCCTAATAGCGATATCTCTTTTGATTACCTGTACCATATCAAAACTGAACTTACCAAATGTGTCCACCTCAATGTTGACTCTCTCAGGTTCAGTAAAAGCTGAATGATTGACCACACAGGTAACAGTGCTCTCATTATTCATAATTAAGGGGAAGCGCAGTACACTGATTGAACTGGTTGTGCCATTGGGATGAACTGTATTAGTCATGTTCACAGAGAAGATGTCATCTCTTGGAAGGGCACCAGAGATCTCCCATCTAATCACAGCCTTAGGCTTGGCACTGGAGGCAGAGCAAGTGACAGCATGGTAGTGGGTCCTGTTCACAACTTCCTTCTTCACAGTTATGTCAATATCAGGCCGAGCTTAGAGACAAAACAGAGATACTGATGAGTTTTGCATGTATGTAACCTCAAAATTAAATGAATAGATCACCCAAAAAACTTAAAATGTCTTAATTTACTCACCCTTCATGTCATACATAATGTTTTTTGGGAAAAAAGCTCAAATTACAATGAAAGTGAAGGGGGACTTGGGCTGTCAAGCTCCAAAACTGACATAAAACACCATAAATGTAAACCATTTGACTTGTGCCTTGCAGGAATCAATTGTTCCAAAGCTGACATAAAGTGACATATTAAGCTCACTGTTATTGCTTTCATTGTTTGGAAAAGAGGGCCCACACTATTTAGCAAAATACATTTGTGTGTGTGTGTTCCATAGAGGAAGAAAAGTAGGTTCAGTACAACATGAGAGTGACTAAATTATTTGAATTTCATTTTTGGTGAACGATTCAAATCCGTGGCTTATTCAGTCTTCACACTTCAATCTTTATACATACTCACCAATAACTCTGAAAAACATTGTGTCCTTTGTTTCATCCTCTTCAGAGTTAAAGATGCATGCATATTCTCCCTCTAGGTCGAGACTTGTCACGTTTACCTTTACAGTAAGGTTTGTAAGTAATGCCGGGGTATCAAAGTTTTCTCTCTTGAAAGGCTTATTTGGCGAGGAGTAGCCTGCCATTTTCTTTGACTTCTTTGAAGAATCCAGCCGGTTCCAGGAGGAGTATCTGATATCACTTTGTCCAGTGTACAGACAATGCAGGTAGACCTCCTCTCCCAAAATCCCTGTCACAGTTTGGTTGAGAACCAAGTCTCTGGCCTCTGAATCTATATCTGTATATAAAAAAGGATGGGGATGAATATTACTCAAAGATTTAATGACATAGTCCATTACAGTAATCATTATGGTAACAACTAATTTTATTTGTTATTTACGTTCAGCGTGTCCCCTGCTAACCCCACATATATAAAGCACAGTCAGGGGAAGTGTCAGCACTTGGCACTCTTAATAAACTTTGACAGATTTCTTCATTCATGATAGGGCGGCCAACAAAAGGATTTCTTGACATGTCCATTTAACACTCCCTAACATTTTGTGAAATTAATCCTGAAGGGCATATTATGTAACCTAGAGTAAATTAAGAAACAACGTTCTCAAAAGGATAGTTCACCCAGACAAAAAAGAAGAAAGTTCTGTCATTATTTATTCACCCTCATGTGGTTTCAAACCTGAATGACCATTTTCATTGTGGAAGGCAAAATAACACATTTTAAAGAATGTCCTAGCTGCGCTTTTCCATATATTGAAAGTTAATGGGGATTTGGCCTGTCAAGCTCCAAAATAACAAAAAGCACCATCAAAAGAATAGAAAAGAAGTTTCGTGTGATATATACAGCAAGTCTTCTTAAGTTACACTGAACTTTAGGTCAGGTCGACTACTTTTTGCGGTGCTTTTGCATCCTTTTTGCATCCAATCTCCATTCATTGTGATGGAAAAGAGCAGCCAGCACATTTTTCAAATATCTCCTTTTGTGTTCCAATGAAGAAAGTCAGTCATACAGAATTTTCAAATGACATGAGGGTAAATAAATGACAGAATAGGTGAACTATAAGGACCATTCACAATTTCGCAGTGTTCAGAAAAGCTACAATTATCTTAAAAATGCAATGTATCAGAAACATTGCTTACAATGTTTAAAGGATATGCATAAGGCCCTGATAAAAAAAAAAAGTGAAATCAGCTGCAGCATGCATAGAGTCTGGGATGGAAATTGAGACGCTTTGCACGAGAGGAAGCAGATGTTTTTGGTTTTTCAATCATGTGACACAACTTTCCACAGGTCTTTCACACACATGTTGCGTGCTGCTGTAAACCGCACACATACCACTGTACCTGATTCATCGTCATTTAACTGATTGCATGCAAACACAATTCTGTGTTCAAATCACAGCAGCTAAATGCGTCATCACTACACTGATTTGATACATTAACAAATCTTGACATCAGCAAGACAAAGAAAAGAAACACAAACTGCAAAACACAATTGCAATAGACTATTTTATTTTTATTCACTTTATTTTCTGAAAAAAAGATGAATCTTGCCTTGCTACTGTACATACTGAACAATTCAAACCACATTTTTCTTCTTCTTTTTTTTAAAATGTAATCTTTTCCTGCATGGGATCTAACTTCATCAGCACTTCTAAATAAATACAAGACAGAATTTATTGTTTCCGCATGCACTATTGGTTTCAGAATGAAAGGGACATGTGGTTAAATGTTTCTTCTCGAAAGGACAGTGGAAATGCCTGAAGCAGAATTGTCATTCATTGCATGCAGCTCTTCTCTATTAGCAATACATATTATTATTATGATAAGCATCACTAACTCAAAATTTTGCTGCAATAACAGCCAAAGCTCAAAATAACAATAGCATCAAATAAAATAGCATGTTCATTTAAAGTTCATTAAAAAGTTATAGTTTAAGTTATAAAAAGTTACAATATTTTTGGTGCACAATTGCAGATAATTGTCATTCCCTCCCTTTTTCTCTGGAAATGTCTTCTCAGTGTGAACAAACTGACACAGATTCAAATGAAATGTACAGGTTGTGTTGACATGTTTTACCAAATGCTTCTAACTTACACTCTTCCATATAATCCATCCAAAAGCTGTTTGTTCGTATATATAGCCTACCATATAATATGCAAGCTCTTCAAAAGGGCCAGAAAGTACAACAGCATCTTCTGATACAAGCTGCTCAAATTAAGCCAAAAATGATTCAACCTGAGAGGATATGAACCTACCTTGCAATTCCATGCTGTGAGCAAGATTCAGAACCATTCCTAAAATAAAAAATATTGGCAGGCCCATGTTGAAGTCATTAAAGAAGGCAACTGGAGCAAAAAAACACTTGAATGTATGTGCCAGGGTGTGTGTGTGGTTGAATCTCTTAGGCTGTGGGGCAGAAGAGGTCATAGTCAGCTGCCAATGGTGTGTGTGTGTGTGTGTGTGTGTGTGTGTGTGTCTGTCTGTGTTCCTCACCCCAAACCCCAAAATACTCGTGCTTTGAATAACCCACAAACTACTTGTCTCCACTATATTTTTAAATCATTACTTCAAAATGAATTTCATGCCCATTTATTATGGACATAGATTTGATATAGTATCTTTTTTCCCTGTATGTTCTGGTGTGACAACAGGTTATGATCTTACAGTAATGAAATTATAATTACTATATTTACGATTTACTATATTATAATTATAATAATGTTAATGAGTTGTAGGTGTTTAAAAATGTTTAAAAAGATAAAACCACACATTTAAAAATATATACCACAAAAGTTTCCATTTACATTTTACTGCAACCCATTCAGACCAAAGTCATATTTAGAGACACTGGATTGGTCCCATTAAAATTAATTGTGTGTAAAAAAATAATAATAAAAAAAACAGATTAAAATGCCATTGAATTACTAGATTAATAGACAAAATTTTTCTTTATAGTTATAGTATGTAATTCTCATAGCGGAGAAGTAGTCAAGACAAGTCAAGCTTTCCAACACCGTCACTAAAAGTAACTGTCAATTTGTCAGTTATCATTCTTAGTCATACATCCCCTTTCAGTAAATCCCATCTGAAAAGTGAGTTGTAGAAAATAGAGGTCACCGTTTAAGAAACAACACAAAATCTGTTGACTCATCATACTGAGGTTTCAACGACATTTTTACTCATTCACTGAACAATGAGAAAGAAGTTTCAGTACACGGCAGACAGCGCTTGAGGTTTCTCAGTTTCCTACTTCATATAGTGGGTGTCAGGAGCTTTTGCCGTCTGTTTTGTTGAGATGTTACTCAGTTACTTGCTGGGTATCACTGTGCACAAAAACAGTCTCAGATGGGCACAGAAAGATTTACACATTCACTCATAGACATATTTTCTCACACGTTACACCACAGAATGACGGTTATCAAGGTAAACAGGAAGACTATGAGCCAAAGGACAACCTCAGCATAGGGTTCCTGTCAGTCACTGTTAAAATCTCCTTTAAAGGCAGTCAGTGGAGCTTGTACAAAATAAGATCTCCGTTTTTTCCACGTATAGGCCTACATTATCTGGTGTTTTTCTTTTTTTCAGTTCATGATAACTTAATTTATGTTTAAAATGTCCTTAGATTGGTGTATAATGATACTATATCATTGTCACAACAGTTTGGAGGGACTGTAATAGGCCTACTTGCAATAGCTATGTGGCTTTTGGGGATAAACTTTGATAATGTGTCTGCTAGTACTGCTAATGCTGTGATGCACTTTGACAAAATGCAAATGAAAAGCTCATAACAACACTGTAAATTGTTTTTTTTTCGGGGGGGGGGGGGGGGGGGGGGGCTGTAACCTTTTACATTTATCAAGACTAAATGTGTACTTTTACAGTAAAATGGTGTAGCCTATGTAAAAATTGTGATTCAATTTTAAATATTTAGAGAAAACAGTAAAACCATACACTGCGACAGTCCTGGTGTGGCACATTTGATTATATTTCATATTTATTTTATGTATTTTTATTTATATCAGTAATGTACATTATGTCACAAAATCTACTGTGGGTGAGTTGTGCGAACCCAAGTGCAGTTTGTTAAATGTAAAACACATACAAACAAAACAAAACAAAACAAAACAAAACAAAACAAAACAAAACAAAACAAAACAAAACAAAACAAAACCGACTATAAGTTGACTTGAGAAACATGAGACTATAGCACCAGGTTGACACAAGTTACCAATACACGACAAGGCAACATAGCAATGAGGGCTTAAATACATGGGGAAACACTTGACAACAACAAAAACCAATGGCAAAGTAGAACTAATCAAACAAAAACCAATGAAAAGACAGAACTGATATCAATGTAACAAGACAATGAACCAACGAGGAAGAAGACTGCACCCAAAATCGCATACTCACTTGAGTAGGTACTTATTTTGAATAAGTACTTTGTGAGTGCTAAAAAAGTAAGTTCTATAGTTTGAATCAAGATTATGTGTATTACGAAAGTAATCCAGATGTACCACATTCACCATGTTGTCATTATCATGTGGTCTACCTGCATTCACAAATCCTCTGCCGTGGCCTTGTGGGATAGGAAAGTGTCCATTATATGCACACTTCAGAATCTTGCCGGTAATCCGGGTACTTTTTGACGACTCTTTTATGAGTACTGTAAATTTGGACATACTTATTTTGTCACATACTGTTTTCTGGCTACTATATAGGGAAGTATGAGAAGAAGAAGAAGAAGAAGGATCACATGACAAAACCAGAAAACATGACTATCCCTGCGTTTCAATGTCCATACTATCCATCCTAAACAGTATGTGAGATTGAAATAAGTGTGTCCCAAAGCATAGTATGTTGAAAAGAGTATTTCTGAAGTCCCCGGATGGTCTACTACTTCCGGTGGATTTTCGAAGTGTGGATCACTCTAAAGGCTAATATTACCCACAACCCATTGTGCTTTGGGGGAGGAACAAAACATGGCGCGACCGACACTGAGAGATGTAGATAAAGGTTTGAGTGACTTATCAAAGTTCAACCTGATAGAAAATTATTTATTTAATGTTATCTGTGTTATATTTCATCTGCAATAACAATGTGGACCTTCATAAAGATCCGTTCGGCCATTAAATTTTAAATGCATCATTATGCATTAATATGAGGAGAGTCTCAGCATGAAAGACTACAGATCAAAGTGCTACTGCATTTCTCTCTGATACGGTAGGAAATGAAATGAAATTAAATGTGGAGGATTTTATCTTTGACAAGATGATTGACAGGCCTAGCCTGGCAAGCCAGACCTACATCAAGATGTTGGGTCTGGCAACTCACCATAGACACGGCTCACTCCGAGGGGCGGGATAAACGGCTGTCTTTCAAATTCCCTCCGCACGCAATAGGACAGCGCTTCAACCAACCAGAGCGTTTTCCCAACAGCGGAGCTAGTTGATAGATTCAACTTTTGCCATATCTGGCCGGCAAAACTACGAACACATCTTCCTTTTTTTAAGAATGACTTCAGTGCTGTTCTCTGCTCTTTTCTCAAAGAAAAACTTAATTCCAAGTCCTCCAGAGTCGCGGACAAAGCCAATTCGAAAGATGTTCGCCAGCAGCCGCCATTCTTTGTTTTCAAGTGGCAGGGAACCGTCGCAAGTTCACTCTGTCGTCATATGTTAAGCCCGCCTCGCCTACTATATACACGACGTGATTGGCCTGACCCAATTTAGGTTTTTGCAGCTTGAAAGTCAATGGAGAGTTGCTAGACTGCCCTGGCTGCAAAATACATTTTGCTGCCGCTAGGGTGCGTCTAGATTTCTAGGCTATGACAGGCCAGTTTATTGTGACAGAATGCGACAGAGAGCAACCGTTAAAGACGCAATTGAATGACGTGATAGTACGCCTGTCTACTCTTCTGCTACACACTTAAAATTATGCACTTTTTCTTCACAAAAAGAGTACATACTTTCAGGGAGTAGTATAAGCAGGCGAATTGAGACGCAGCATCGAACAAATTTCTAAATAAAAGTCAAGAACACATGAACTGGAAACATGAAACAAGAACAAACGTGACACATTTGGATGTATATTATGTTGTTTAGTTGGGTAACACCATGCACTGACTACATGTTTATTAGCCATTGTTAATGAAAAGGCCAAGAACTTTAATCCACAATGTGGCCTTCAAGTTTACTACCTTAATTTTTATGCTGGCTATTAGTCGGAAATGGTAGTGGGAACATTAAACGTGTACTTAGAATTTTAAAGGAAGAATCATGTTTACATAAAAAGTACTGGTGACAATGGTAACAGATGGCAGAAGATTTGGTGTCCACACTTCTGAGAGGACGCCAAACTTTCGCCCACCATGCCTGGCAAGCCATTCACTCCTGTGTAAAACTAGCAAACTAGGAAGCTTTTATCATGCCAACAAGCTCTGATGTCCCAACATTGGGGAGTCCACATTTTCTCCAGCCAAGGGAGGATGTCAGCAGAACAAGCTCAAGGGACGTTTTACTAAGCCCTGCATTTCTCTGTGTCCTCTCGATGCCCAATGGATAAAATCAGTCAAAGTTTCAGTCAAAATGTATTTATATAGCACTATTTATACAGCGACAGCTGACCAATTTGCTTTACATTACATCATAAAATATAAAACAAAACATAAGTAAAAAAAATTATAAATAAAAAAAAAGCCAATCTTATTAAGAAGTAAAATGGGTTGCTATTTCATGCTGTTTAATTATATAAAAAGAAAACATTCATACATATACGCTGTAAAAAGAAGAGGTTTTTGATGAAAGTCAAGTATTGCATGAGTAGATGGAGACCAGAATGCTATTAATTAAGTGGCAAGTAATTATAATTACATCTCCTTTCATGCAAGCATTCCTTATTATTTCTTCAAGCTGACACAACAGAAAATCCACACGCAACCTGTGAATGAGAGCATAAAGTGCTGCGTGTAGAGGCAGGGCATTGGAGAGGATAATCAATACATTTCTTGAAGTCGAATCATACATAAATGCTCACTTAAGTGTGCTATATTTTGTCCCCTGGGGAATGTACTTTAAACATAGTCAGCACTCCACCTGACCGCCCAACCAGATATCATGTATTTTTATGAGGTCATTAAAAAGTTTATATATATATATATATATATATATATATATATATATATATATTGTTTTCAGCAATAGATTTCCAAAATGTGTCTTTTATGATAGGCACTTAATCAAACTAGTGAATGAAACTTTAAGAAGGAAATTTGAAGTCATATAATACAAGTCATCAGTCATGCAGAGTGCCAAGCACAACCTACAGTATGACTGCCATCTAAGGGTAAAAACTCAAACTGACACAGATGTGCATTAGGGACACTTCAAAAACAGCATTAGATTAACTTTCGGAGGAAGGTACAAATACATTTATTAATTTAGCAGTTGTAACCGTATTAACCGCATACATTAGGTGTAATCAGCAGTGTGGCTAGAATAAAAAAGCACATTAATGCTTTCTATCTCATACCCTCATATTCTAAAAATAAATAAATGCATGAATAAACCAACATAAAATCTCCCTAAAACAGTTCTTCCCATGGGTGCGTCTCTGTGCTGATCTAATAGTTTTAAAGTGGTGCTCATCTAAATGGTCTGTCACACTTGCTGTTGCAACTGTCTGTTCATTAACATTATTGATCTGGCTCTAATGACCTTACAGTCAGCCTTTACTGTCAGCGTCCTTGTGTATGCTGTAATGTTTTAAATGCATTTATATTGGTTCCACAACTAGTTCCACTATCAGGCTTGTGATAGTGTCAAACGGCTAGGCCTAAACGATGACCTTGCACTGATGTTATCACAAATCAAATGTTGTCTGCTTCTGTAGCTTCCAGCCCACATACTCCCTACTCAACCTTTAATGTGATACAACAGAGACAAAAGATTCTATTTACTCTCTGTTTGCTTGTGCTGACTGTAGAAATACATGTGGCCAGGAGGATCAGTCAGAAGCACCTTGCCGTTGATGTTTATAAACCACAGCTGTAGTAAATCGTTGCCGATGGCAAGATCGATTTGCCTAATAGGCCGATGTTAATTGGAAGTAATTAGTCGTGCTATTAATCCTCAATGTGAGGTAGTTTCAGCTCAAGACGTAAACAACCATGCACCCTTTTCCAGAAAAGGAACCTGAAACATGAATAAGAAAATTAAAGGAATGGTTCAGAATTTTTTTTTTTAAATCAATAAATAATGGTCCACAACATAGTGCTTTGAACAGCATAGTGATAAAATACTAATACAATTTTGAATTTTAAATTATTTAAATACACTTAAAGTTACAAATATTTATAATAAATAAAATAAAATAAAAATATACAAGCAAATAAATAAAATGTGTCAATATTTTCACACACACACACACACACACACACACACACACACACACACACACACACACACACACACACACACACACACACACACACACACACACACACACACACACACACACACACACACACACACACACACACACACACACACACACACACACACACACACACACACACACACACACAAACACACACACATATATACTGTATATGAAACATACATACAATACATATATTTTAGATAATATAAAATGTAGCCTATATATAATAAAATAAAATGTACATTTAAAATAATTTTAAACATTGTTTAAATACATTTAAGGTTCAGTGAAAATATTTAGATGTTTATATTACAAATATTATTATACAGAAAGAAAGAAAGAAAGAAAGAAAGAAAGAAAGAAAGAAAGAAAGAAAGAAAGAAAGAAAGAAAGAAAGAAAGAAAGAAAGAAAGAAAGAAAGAAAGAGTTGATTAATATTCTGATACAGCATCTTGGGTGGTTAAACATACTAAATATTGCAGCTTTTTTGTCACAGCAGTAGCTGAAGTTCATGGGCAGTAAATCACATAATTTATATTCATTTAGTTTTGTACTACAGGCCTTCTGAATGACCTTCCTGGTTTGCAATTCAGGCAAAAGCCAGCCATAATTCAGTCAAAACACCTCTATACAGAACACTCCCAGAAATTTAATTATTTAAAGCAAATGCCATGCATCAGTGGGGCTGATATGCCCAGTGAATAGCCTACATTTCTCTCCACAAGGGCATTCTGTCTAAACAGACAAATTGGTTGTTGTTTGTTTAATCATCCCTGAATAAAGACACATATGATTTTATAAGATCCATGTGGTTAATCTACAAGATAAAAAGGGCTAAAAGTACTGAAGATTTTGAGACTTTTTTGATACTTTGCAGCACTTTAGTGCTTCTTTATAGCGATGGAAAATCCTTGAATACAGATATTTTATAACGGCAGCTTCCAACAAATCAAGCAAAACCACCAAAACTGAAAACCAGCCACAGTGGAAAATTTTGCCACCTCTATTAACTTAAATATCTGCTTCTTCTACCAAAAACAAGAAACCAAAATGACTCTATAAACTTTTAACAGATAATAGACCTTTAATACCCACACACAGATCTCTAACGCCAACATTATGATTGCCAAATAAATTAAACAGATCTTTAATTTGACCTGTAGCTGAAGCCCAACCATCAGAATAGTTAGAAATTAAAACATGTGAGATTTACCTCTTAGGTAGTTAGTGACTCACTTGTCCAGCAGCTGCTGTGTCCAACAGCTAAACCTAAAGGAACAAGGCGCCATTATTCTACATTTTAGAGTCTGACATTTCGCTACTAATAGTTTTCAGGACTAGAATTTTAGGTCAGTAAAACGGTCTGTCTGGAGCCAGACAGTTTTATTGCATTCTGGCATTACAAAAGCCGGGAGAAATGAAATTGCATTGTCACGGCTCCCAGGGCCCTTATCCCCAATGACGGAGTGACATAAACGCACGAGCCCTCTAGGTATCGCTGCCAGTGGTGAATTTAATAACTTGACTGGGCGCCCCGGCAACGCAGGAACTGAGGGGACGCACAGAGCTGTCAGAAGGCCTTTTGTTACTCAGACACCAGAGGTGCCACTAGTGAGACGGAACTAATTGAAAGCACTATATTACTCAGTGATTTACAGTCAGTGGGGTTACAAATACAGCTTTAAGGTTTTGCCGTCTCATAGGTTATTTAATTACTTGGTTGTTTGAGGGCGGAAACATACGCAAGTAACGTTAGGCTACGCGAGCTCGGACAAACCTCAGTACGCAACGGGGCGATACAGTTCCATGAAGATGTCTGTCTGCCATTGAACTGGATGTTATATTCTTTAGGTAAATTGCTATACACATAGTTATTGACACTAGACTACCTTGCTCAGAAGATTCTCTTCAAACTGTTGCTCCGCCATGATGGTATTGAAACAAGAAGAAAAAACGTACGCAAATTTAAGCGCTGAGAATGCAATGCGTAGGCATACCATGCGTATAGAAATCGCTAGGCTATCTATTCAGCATAAGAAGTTACTGACTGTGTCCAAAATCACACTCATATGCATACTCTATTAAGTAGATACTTTTTTGAATAAGTAATTACTTCATGGCCGCTAAAAAAGTAGGCCTACCTATACGTTTTAAATAGTAGCCTAGCCTATGAATGTGTGTAGTATGAACTTAATCTGGACATAGGCTACTACTTTGGCCTTGTTGTTATCACGTGACCTACCGGCTACCGGCATCAGTTAGGTGGCTTCACTGCCATTCATAAATCCTCTCCCGTGGTCTCATGGGATATGCACACTTAAGAATCTTGTCGGAAGAATAGGCTAGCTAGTCCTTCCGGGTACTTTTTCCCTCTTTTATGAGTAGGCCTATAAATTCGGACATAGGCCAGACCTGTTTCTTTTGTCACATATTGTTTTTCGCCTAGCAGGGAAGTGATTTCGGATGCAGCCTGTTTTACGCTTTGTTTGTTTTTTAGATTTTAGATTTTTTTCTCTTTTATATGGTAATTCTACAAACGAAGAGCAAAAGTTTAGGTATCTGTCCTCATCGGCCATTTGACAAATTAAAACCTGAGCCACACTGACTACTCTGACAGGCAAATTAAACTGCGTCTGCATTTTGCTAATAGTTAGCCCTGTATTCTTTGTCAAACAATGCTTGACTGAATAAGACACCAAATGTTTTTATATTTTGTCTTTGAGGGATTTTTTGGGGTATGTTGTGTATAGAATTTCAATCATTTAGTTAATGCACAATCTAAAACATTTTGGCAACTGATAACATTACATAAAAAGTATGACATTTGTTTCCCCTCAGTGTGGTATTGATTTGAAAATTGCAACAGGGACCCAGAGGAGAAATTACATTGAAGAAAACAGAGTAGGCCAAGGTTAAGAGGTGTCACATGAATGCTTCCTTAGTTGCTTTTTCGACTCGTAGAGTAATGCTCAACTCTTTTCTTCTCCGTCTCCTGCACAGTTCATCTTTCTTCCAGTGGAATTTTAGTTGGCACAGGCACAGAATAGAGCATTCAGGGGCAATTTAGTCTTATTTATTATATGTTTTAATGGCTTTTGGGGGTGTAACCATGGATAAAGTCAAGTGCTATTAAACGCTGAAGTCTGAATTCGCATTCTTACCATTTTTGTTCTCATTAGGTTTCTTGGCAATGCGACTGAAAATCTTAGCAATTCGCTGCGCAACTCTTCATTGCTCTGATAGGGAGAGTCTATTTTGCTTCCTCTAGCGCAGCAGGCCAAAACAGAGGCTAACTTCTGACCGTCACAGCATGAATACAGCGCAGCCCAACATTAAGTCCCTGTAATTAGGGCTTCAAGCTGCTTGCCTTTAATGGCTTTTAAAGGCTGGTTGTTCCCCTCACATTCTATCATAAGCAATTTATTAGACTCCTTAACCTCATTCTCCTCCCTGCCATTGTAGAAATGTATTTTGTGGTGAACCACTTTTAAAATATAGCTAAACCGTTTTAAAACTGGGTTTCCTTAATCACTGGTGTCTTAAGCTTTCATTAAAATAATCAAAAAGGAACACCAATTAATCAAAGCAAATGACTACATTTTTACTGAACAGCTGCTATGTTGCTTGGGGACATGGGGAGTGGGCAAATGTTGCACTGTAATGTAATTGTACATCTTTGTGAAAAATTTAACTTTATTTATTTATTTGAGGCAAAGCAATTTTTGGATGTCCATTATTTTTCTTTGTCTGTCTAATGCTTTTAAATTTAAACATTTATCATTTAAAGTATAATAATAATAATTATATTATATTATATTATAAATCTTTCTTAATGTAAATATTTTAGTGGTGATTTTACTGTTGGGACATTGTTTTTTAATGTTTTTAAAATAAGTCTCATGCTCAACCATGCTGCTTTTTATTAAAAAAAAAACAGTAAAAAAGAGCAAAAGTGTTATATTATCAAAATTAATACTTCTGTGATGTCAAAGTTGAATTTTCAGTATTCAGCAAGCAGTCTTCAGTGTCACATGATCCTTCAGAAATCATTATATTATGCTAATTTGGTGCTTATTATTATCAATGTTGACAACAGTTGTACTGCTTAATATTTTTGAGGAAATTGTGACATTATTTTTCAGAATTTTTTGATGTATAGAAAGTTCAAAACAACATTTATTTAAAAATTAATGGCATACATGTATTTATTGTAACTTTTGATCAATTTAATGCATCCTTGAAAAAAAGTATTAATTGCCGTCTAAAATTTAAAAATCTCAATCTCAATTTATTTATAAAGCACAATTAAAAACAACCAGTTGACCAATGCTGTACAATGTTCTAAAACCAAAAACAATGAATAAAAATAAAACAAAACAACAACAGACAACAAGGGACATCATAAGTTATAGGCTACAGTGAAGAGATACATTTTTTATTTAATTTTTTATATGTAATGTTGGTGCACCTGGGTTCAGGTGCTGTTATTGAACCCAAACATTTGACCGGTAGTGTATGTTTCTAATATCCAAAGATGACAGTTAGATTTGTAGCAATCTGTGACATATGGAAGAAAATTTTAAATCTTACAACAAGGGAATGGCAAAAGAAGCTTTAAGACATAAAAAAAACTAGATGAAGATGTTGATAGGGGTTTTAATGATAGCAGCAGCGCTGATGAGTGACCACACACACACACACACACACACACACACACACACACACACACACACACACACACACACACACACACACACACACACACACACACACACACACACACACACACACACACACACACACACACACACACACACACACACACACACACACTATTAATGTACTCACACATATTCTAATTATACAGTCCTTGAACCCACAAAATGCTTATTCTGAGATGGTGCTGTGTAAAACCCTCTGTCTTTTCTTGTGGTTCTCGACCGGTTACTGTCCACCTGTTAGCAGCCAGCAGGTGGGACAAACACTTTAAAATCCCTCAGCGACACAAGGAAACTGTTCTAGTAAGTGCCTCACTGGCAAAAGAAACATTACAAGATTGACAGATGGCTGTACATGGTATTACAATCAATAGACTTTGGCTTGAAAAAGAAAACATTAAAGAAGTCATGAACTTCAGGAATTGGGTGGTATATTCATGTAGGATTATATCTGCCTCAGCACTGGAAACACTGTGAGGTAGATTCACTGTCAGTTTTCAGAGAAATTGTTGCCCACCCAAATTGTTCACAGGGCTTACATGCCATGATCCCAATTAGAGCCCAGGTCATGAGGGAAGCTTTAAATCACACATGTTCTCATTAGCACAACCACAAACTATACTGAACTGTATTTTTAGGTGTTGGTTCTCAACCGATCCCGAGACTAGTCAAATGGTTGGAGCCACTATGTGCAAGACATCTGAGGTTTCACATGGATACTGCAGAAACTAAAACATACTTCTCACATTTTATCTTCACCCTGAAAAACCTGAAAAACCTGAAAAACCTCCAGAAAGCAATGCAATGACGGAACGTAACCCATTCATCGTCTTTGTTTTCAGTCTCACTGGGGTTAAAAAAAACAACAGGTTTTTGTAGCCTTGTATTCATTAAGTTTCGGTATATAAAATGGCTCATTTAGAAAGCAATTTCAAGTAATTCAAACATGCCAAGTCTCATTTGATTGTCCGTGCAAATATTTAGGATAAATCTGGATAGTCAAAGTTACACATAGTACTCTTTAAATGTGTTATAAAACAAATAATGAAAATATAAACAAATGCTACAAGAGATTAGTTTAGTTAATTGTAATTAGTCTATATATATATATATATATATATATATATATATACACACACACACACACACACACACACACACACACACACACACACCGAGAGAGATATATTTAATACAAAGGTTACGGTAAACGGCTGCTAATTCTTCACTGTAGATACATTTTTAATATATATATTTTTTTTTTTACGTTTATGAGCATGCAACTGGCTGCTTTTTCTCTCTCAGTGAAGAAACTCTAAACAACAAACAGTCGTGGGAGTCATTTGGTAAATATTGGAGAGGCCTGTCTTGCTCAATGACTTGTCCTCATTCACAGAGTGCAGCAAGCCAAGTTTCTATGGAGACAGCATTTTTCTGCTGATGCAAGAAGAACCTCTTCAAACCCCCCACATTCCCGCATTTACCTCCAGAGTCACTCACATTATCAGACGCAAAGCATTGACCCATGGGGAACACTTTTTCAAGACAGAGGTAGAGTGTAACTCTATTTAGTTTTCTGGATGAATTTTCCAACCAAAATCACATAAGGCATTCTTTCCACGGGACCCCACTTTGTGTTTTAACTATCACCCACTCTCTCACCCTCTGAAGCATTTCATTATTTCCAAATCCATGAGCTCAGACAATTTGTGTGTTCTGCTGTGTCAGTTGTGGCCTTTGATGTGAACTCCCCAATGCTTGGGTTGTGTTCATTAGCCAACAATGGTGTGATCTTGTGCTCATTTTTTCTAAGAATAACAAGAATGAGTGTAGTCTGCTCTATAACCTTTAAATCCAAGCTACTGGAACCCAGTGGGAGTCCCAAATTCTGACCTGAGAAAATTTGAACAACACTTAAGTACTTACAGGAGCGCATGGTGAAAAAGACCCTGATACACTGATCCTTTGAGTGAAGATACAGTGGGGCCCAATAGACCACACTGAAAATCTGGGATTCAGAATCTGACTTTAAATCTCAAGATTAGTTTTGAGATTTTGAAAAAAGTGACATTTTCTTGGTCACTACCCTAAACATAAAATTAACATTAGTTATGTTAACTTGTGTGTGTGTGTGTGTGTGAGAGAGAGACTGACACAGATTTAGTCATTTTCATTTTTATTTGTATTTTTAGATGTGTTAAGTGTAAAACATAGAGGAGGTGATAATGAAAGATAGCTGAAATTAGAGAAGAAGTGAGAAGGTAACTTGAGGCCACAAGCAGAGAGATATTTATACTCAAACTGGACAAACGTGCTGCTGAAAGCAGTGATGGATGAGATTGGGGCCACTGCGGTGAAACAACACGACAGCACAAAAGCTGTCCCGCTGTAGAGAAGACACTAAAGCCACTTGAGTGTTGAAAGCAAGACAGCGGGTAGGACATGAGGGTGACTGTCTGCTTACCTCCTGTAACTTTCCCTGGAAAAACTTTGAAGCTGCTGATTAACCACAAGGATGAATTTGATGTCAACTTTAACTTTAAATTACTTTATTTTGAAATATAGGTAACTTTGGATTAAAGTCTCACCTAATGTAAATTACTACAAAAGATGTTGGCAAAGGCAACTGGAATAAGGCCAAGGCTTCTGGGGGTCTCATTTTACCAGGATCACATTACAGGATCAATCAGCAGCAGGGAGAAATACTCAAGACTGTAGCGGTGGGGCAGATCCAGGGCTGACGTTGTGTGTGGGTTGTGTCTGTGTTTTTGTGTGGTTGGTCAATACAGAGAAGAATAGACAGCATGATGTATCAGGGCTGTGCTGATGTGATCGATTACCTCTCATTGCCAAAAATCTATTTCCCTCCCCAGTGATGGAGAGGGTGCTGAGTTGGACCTAATGGAGGGTGATTTGTCGGGTCAGTAGCCAATAATCACAGGTGTGAAGCGTTCTTTTGCATGGGGCTTTGGGGATGTGGCTTTTGGGTCAGTTCAGTTTTTAAATCTAATCAGGTCCAACTTTGCAGTGAAGAACAAAAGACTTTTGTTGGTATTCGAAAATATAAATGCCCCTTAATCCTTTCAAAGGTACATAACATTCTGCTGACATAAATGGTACAAATCGATGGCAAAAAAGCGCATAGTTGGTGTCCGTGACTGATTGGACCTCACTGTCTCCAACAGCTTTATCTGGTATATTGACAACATTTAAAGAGATGGTTCATCCAATATGAAAATTCTGCCAACACTCTCATTTCCAACCTGCATAATTTTAATTCTTCAACTGAACACAAAATGAGAAAGTACAAACTGTTCTTTTTCATTCTGAAAAAGTGACGAGCTATCAATAAGTTATTTGCTGAATATCTTCGTTCATTGTTAAATTTCTTAAAATAATAAAATAATCTTTAAAACTAGATCAATTTACTCTGCAACACTGCATAAAATGTTATTGGAATAGATTCTATCTTGAATTTAAGATTGCTTGATTGCTTGCTTGCTGAAGCTTAAACGTGTTGCGTAACATATGAGAATGAACCTCATTGGTTCTTGGGGAAGCTCAAACGTGATGCATTAACACGAGAATTAACCACATTGGTTCTTGCTGAAGCTCAAACGTGCTGCGTAACAGGAGAATGAACCTCACTGGTTCTTGCTGAAGCTCAAACGTGCTGCGTAACAGGAGAATGAACCTCACTGGTTCTTGCTGAAGCTCAAACATGCTGCATAACACACGAGAATGAACCTCACTGGTTCTTGCTGAAGCTCAAACATGCTGCATAACACACGAGAATGAACCTCACTGGTTCTTGCTGAAGCTCAAACATGCTGCATAACACACGAGAATGAACCTCACTGGTTCTTGCTGAAGCTCAAACATGCTGCATAACACACGAGAATGAACCTCACTGGTTCTTGCTGAAGCTCAAACATGCTGCATAACACACGAGAATGAACCTCACTGGTTCTTGCTGAAGCTCAAACATGCTGCATAACACACGAGAATGAACCTCACTGGTTCTTGCTGAAGCTCAAACATGCTGCATAACACACGAGAATGAACCTCACTGGTTCTCACACATCAAGCAAGCATAAGCTTCCGTTTACCACAACGGATGTGTGCCTTGATGAATGTTTATATGTGAATAAAAGCCTACATTTAATCTGTTCATCATATAAAGTGATTGTGTATCTTCAGAAAATTTGGACTAAACTGCTCAATTCATATGGATTAGTTTTACGATCTCTTTATGAACTTTTCAAAGTGTCAAAGTGGTAGTTGCGTGGACTTTCAGTGGAGGGACAGAAAGCTCAGATTTCATGAAAATATCTTTTTGCAGTATTGTAGCTTTCAATCTCATTCGCACTTGACACCTCAAGATATGTAGCAAGCTATGAGTGTGAATAATGAAATTTGATGTATTCCTCACACAAAGTTCAGAGCGCTTGGAATAGTTAGCATGGACTACTATAATGGTGCATTTTTAACATCCCCATTTCCTGTTATTGTTTAGAAAAGAGCACCTTGCACATTGTGCCGAACATCTCCTTTTGTGTTGCATAGAAAAAGTAAATTACTTGGAATTGTATGAAAGTACGTAAATAATGACAGTGGCCAAGATGGATCAAAGTATAAACACATTGTATCACATATTTTCACAGTATTAGTGTTACACGCCACACAAACGCTTTGACATGTTCAAGAGAACTTTTTTATTATAAACAGAAGGCATCAAAAACAAAGCAATGTCTGTCCCTCATTTCCAAAATGATTTACAAGTCATCAATCATTTGTATAACTCTAATATGTACAAAATAATTTTTCAAACTCCTGAGAACTAAATATAAAAAAAAAAAACTAACATGAGAAGATAAAAAGCACGTTAACTAAGCATGAACATCCTCTGCTTAATGTTCTGGCCTCATATAAAAATATGTTTATTCCATAGACAAATATCTCCTGCCAGAATATGTACAAAAAAAATATTATATACCACAACTGGCCTCTGTAACACTTGCAAGTGCTACTGTTGTAAATTTCCAGTGAGTTTGCACCAAGAGTCATCTTGTTAAAGAAAGGCAAAAAAAATAAAAAATTCTGAAAATACAGTAATAGTGGGAAACACAAATAACACTTCGGGAATACAGAAGACAAAAGCGTGTCATTGAATGGTGAGAGAATAAATATCTGATGCTTTTATCTGATGCGTCCAAAGGCACTATGCTTGTAAATATATAAGGAGAAAGCTAGAAATTGAACCTTATAACCAAACCGCCAACTTTCACTCAGTTTTGCCATTTGTAACTTCATGAAATTGTGTTACATTAAACACGCATGCAAGAGTCAAGAATTTTTACTAAAAAGTTTTTTTGTGTTTGAAAATTATTTCTGAATGAAATGAGAAAAAAGGCAATTAAAATAACGAAAATACTAGACTCAAGATTCTTTTAAAGAAGAGTCAAGACTATCTTTTTGATAATTAGTGATACAAATAACTGCCCCATTAATTTAAAGATGAGAAGCAGCCCAATTTGTTGAACAAAAAAAAGATTAGTCTTAAACTCAAAACAGACTGTACCACAGCTGTAGCAACACTGCAGCTGATTTATGAACAATGAATCCAGGCGTTAGCAACTGCCATATCTTTTTCAAAAGGCATGCAACGTGTGACCATTGAGACTTGTGGAGAAAAACAACCTTGCGTGCTTGCGAACAGATGCTTAGCACAACTCTAAGATGGAATGAAACGAGGTCTGTTTGCAAGAGAGCAGAAAATATTAATTACAAAGTTCGATCTTTGAGGTAAAGCATGCTATGGAAGCCCATGTGGCACATGTCTGCAATGCGCCAGACGGTTTATTCTGGGAAATCCGAAGCTCTCGACACAGAGATGGGAGTGTATGAGTAGCAAGGGTGGAGAGATGGAGAAAAAAAAGAAATCAGCATAAAATTAAAAGGAGTGAACTAAATTGGCAAAGGCCACAAGGCTTCGGTAAAAACCACAGGGGCGAACGGTGGTCCTTTTGATCTGTCGTGGCGAACGTCAACCCCCCATCAGCCTGTGACAGGTCCTCAGCACAACCACATGAAGCAGACTCCTTCCATTGCTCTCTAACTTATCCATTAATGAAAAAGACACTGCCGTAAGAGGGGTGTGTGATGAAATATGTCAAAATATAGACGAGCTGGGCTAAAATTAAACTGCATGTGTTGAGTTGAGTGAAACATGCTGTATTTTTATGCATACACAGCAAAAATGTTTGCTAATCAGTATGTTTGTCATTTTTTCAGTAAAAATATTTACAGATCTTAATACATTAAATTTAGCTAAGTAAAATTTGGATAATACATCTTGAATAAAGTTCATTTTTCTTATTCCACTGGCATCTTTTTTTAAACATGAACCTAAAAAAAATTGTTTATGATTAAAACAAGGAGAATAATCATAATAATAACAATCAAAACTTTCTTCCATGTAAAATCAAAAGTAAATGTTTGAAGATTCTTTGTCGTATTACGAAATTTTGTTTCTCAAAAAATGTCTTATTTTAAGTATATTTATATAATTTATTATGATATAATACGAATATATTGAATACATTTAGCTGAGAAGCAAAATTAGAATAATAGGTATTGAACTTATTCATTGGCATTTTTTTCTTGTTTTAACTTTCTTCCATGGAACACTAAAAGTACATTTTGGAATATTCTTTACAGTAAGATGCATTTTCTTGAAAAGCAAAAATATCATAAACAGAATAAAGATATTTATATTTATTACAATATTAATATTATTAATATATTAAATATATGAAAATTTAGCTGAGAAGTAAAATTCGCACAATACATCTTGAATGACGTTCATTTTTCTTATGCCACTGTTTTTTAAATTCTTGTTTTAAACAAAAACCTACCAAAATTTGATTTATGCTCAAATCAATATTAATAACAACAAAAACAATAACAATAACAAATCTTCTTCTCTGGAACACCAAATGTAATATTTAAATATTCTTTGTGCAATATTTTTGCTTCAAGAAAATGTATCTTATTTTAATGACATTTTTCCTAAAATACTAGACCAAAATACTGATTAAAAAATAAAATAAAATTCCCTGCAGTCAAAACATAAGACTCAAGACTTTTGAGTCAGGTTCTGTGACTCTTCATGTGAAACTAAAGTGATGTTTTGCTCCTACACTGGAGAAGTCATATACATATATATTTAATAATAAAAAAAGAAAGGAAAGAACTAAGAATACGCTGCACCTGGTTTTAAAGCTAACAGTTATGTGCAATGTGGTAACGGGAATGGTTACGCACACAGTGTAGCTTAATTTTAGCAGACTTGTTTTCTTTGTGTAAATCCACCCTGTGATCATAAACCATGTAAACCTCTCCCTTTACATCCTGAAATCACAGCAGTCCACCGAACGAAAACCATTCAGAACATATCTGCAGTAAATTACAGCCGTTTGCTACGCGTACAACGTGAGGATGAAATCGTAAACCGAGTCTGGAGAATACATAAAATACATTTAAATGTACACTTTATCTCACTCTGCTGAGTTAAATAACGCTTCCTCCGCTGACTTTTAAATTATTGTTGTCCAGTAAAAGTTCCCCTGCCTTTTCAAACATACCATTCCCTGCGTGAAATCACAGATCCATCCACGTGAGACACGTAGTCGCTGTCTGTGCCGTTGTCGTAGCACTCGTCCTGCAGGTAAGGGGAGCCATTGTGTAGAGGCGGCCCGCTGGGGTTCACGTTATGATGGTTGTGGTGGTCGGAGTAATACGTGTCCTCTCTCTTAAGGCTGAGATTGTCACTCCAGGCCTCCATGTCTTTGTGGTCATTGGGATAATCGGGATAGATAATGTCTCCTTCTGGTTTGGGCTTCAAATCCTGGCTGCCATTGCCCGAGTCGCCTCCGTACACGTCGTGAAGCTCATGGGGTTGAAGTACATCCAGTTGAGACTCTTTTTGCATGTCTGATGGGCCGATGTACTGCTTGGTGTAGTAGTCTCCTCTGAATGTTCGGCGTTGACGCATGTAGAAAGCTCCCGCCAGTGCCATCAGCAACACCAGGATCAGGATCCCACCGACAGCACCGCCCACAATAGTGCCCAGACTGCTGTCCGGCGGAGAGGCCTGAGTCGGGGAGGTGAAGTGGGCACGCTGATTGATAGAAGCTGTGATGGTTAAGCCGGTGCCAGGCAGGATGGACTTGGTAGTGGTGGTGGTGGTGGTGGTAGGGGCTGCAGTGGTCGGTGGCGGCTCTGAGAGGGCGAAATATGGACAAATGTTAAAATACAGACAAAGAAATAGATCATTAGAGGCAAGTTTTTGAAGAAAATTCTGGCCAGTAATGATAGGCCGCTATTAAATGTATACTATTAAAACTAAATAAATTTAGCTGAGAAGTAAAATTACATTAAAACATCTTGAATTAGGTTAATTTATGGAGAAAATGGAGGGAATTTGTGGAGCCAGAGAATTAGGAATCATATAATAGATGTCAGAACAGATGCTGCTATTACACTGTACTGTACCATGTTTGGTTGTATTATTTTTTTAATTCTGTATGTTTTGGTTCTGTTGGTATTACAGCCCCTGAAATCAGGTAGATGCTACAGAATCCCTCTAGCAAATTAAAATGTGTTTGATTGCCTCCCCAGATGTGCCTCTTTCCCTTTTCAGCCCCGTCTGTGTATATATAGGTCTTTCATTCCAAATGCTGTTAAAATTCTCAACTCTGCAAGTGACTGATAATCCAAATGATTATGGCATGAAATGTGATTATTTATCTATTTGTTTTAATTTTTTATTTTTATGTAATGTGAATCTGTATGTTTTATGTCTTTGTTTCTCATTACTGCTTGTACACATATTCTAATGGCTGGTGAGCCAAAGACAATTCTCCACCTCGGTGGACAATAAAGATATATTACTATTACTATATTACTACAAATTTATGGTTACATTTATAGTAAGTCAGCTGGATTGGCTGTATCTAGTTTCTTCATAATTGTGTACTGTGTGCCTGACTCCTATATAGAAAAAAAATATAAAAACAAAAATAGGTTACATGCTTACAACACCAATTTTAAAATTCTTTCTGTCCCGTACTCACAAGCTGATATTAAAACGTATTAGATTTTCTCTGAATAGATAAATAAAACTCTAAAAACTAAAAATAATTACTTTAAATCTTAGGCATCACAACATCATCATGTACAGTATGAAAAATATTCAGTTTTTAAGACTAAGATATTCAGTTTGAGATTTTCTAAAGATTACATTTATTTGTATTATGAAATTATGTTGTGAAATCCAATTTAACTAAATAGATGACAACAAAACCAAGAAAAATGTACAAATAAGGGAAATATATCCAAGATTAACCAATATGATAACAAATCTCTGTTAGGTCCAAGGAAAAGGTGCTTTAGAGGAAGGTGGTGATTTAAAGGTTATCTTTCAAGATAAAAGGACAGAACTTGCAATCATAAAGAGGAAAAACGAAATCCTGCTGATGTAACGGCAGGTTCAGGCACCAAAGGGCACAATCATTTGGATTTGGAGGCCTGTAAGAATGAACAAGATTTAAAGACTGGTACATCAAGATTTTCTGGGGACATTAAAAAGGGAGTGGATGTTAAAAATATTTCTCTTTTGGCTGGTATAAACGTGGAACTATTTGGTGTTTCCTTTCCATTTCCTGTATGGGACGTCAACTAGGGACAACATTCATTTTAAGAAAGTCACTAGAAACTTCTTCAAAAAACAGGAGCCCAGTTCCTGATTTTCCCTATATCATTTAGTTTTTCTTTGTCCTTCCGACATCCATGTTTGTGCACCACTGCAGACGAAAACCTGCCACACTATTTGGATTATGACTTCACCACAAGACAAGAGCTACATCAGGGATGGGCAACTTCGGTCCAGGAGAGTTTAGCTCCCTAATCAAACACACCAGAACCAGCTAATCAAGGGCTTCAGGATTAGTAGAAAGCTACAGGCAGGTGAGTTTTTATCAGGGTTGGAGCTAAACTCTGCAGGACTGAAGTTACCCATCCCTGAGCTACATGATAAAGTTTCCTCATGTTTTGCTGCCCGAGGAAGAGCCAAATATGTGGTAAAAAGCACAGTGGCATATATTGGATTGAACTGAAACTGCTGCGAGTTTGATCCAACTTTATTTACGTCATTGCTGAAACCTCACAGGCCAAATGTAGACGCTTCTGGCACACTCTAACAGCTTTTTTCTTTCCTTCTTTCTTTTAAATGGTATTTTCAACAAGAGATTCAGGAGTTCGCCTATTCAATAACAGGAAATACAGACTCAATGAACACACACTATGAAACAACACAATGTCAAACACAGGTTTTCCAAAAGCTGTTCCAGAATTACCAGGATGCACTGCAACAGTTTAGTGAAAAAATAAATCCAAGAAGGTAGACAAAGTGAAAGAAATCAATCAAAAACTATGTGCAGCAGAGATGACATCATTTTATAAGCCAACCTGGAATTTAGCATCACCCTAGTTCCCGTACAAAAACTGGCTTTTGGATTATTGCAGAAAGTAAGTTGTGTAAACCAACAAAAGTTTATGTTCTTAAATGTTTCGTTCATCAAGATCATTTTCACAAATGATCACAACTTTTATACATTTTTAAGTAAAAACTTTTAGTTAGAATATTTGCAAGATCACAAGAGTCCCAATGGTGAACTGGATGTGCAAAAATGCTTATTTCTGGGTTTTTAAAAACTTATTCCTGTAGCACTCTATTATTCAATGAAATCATACATTTATTTTACTCATTTTATTTGTGTACTACTAACTTAAAGAGTTAGTTCACCCAAAAAAGTTGTCAGTAATTACTCACCCTCATGTTGGTCCAACCCCGTAAGACTTTCGTTCATCTTCGAAACCAACAAGAAAACGTAAAAGTGCCTTAACCAATGCCGCAAAATGAATGGCTTACCTTTCACACTTTTCCATCAAATGATCGTGAGTGTCATTTTCTCAGTTCTCACGCATGCGTCATGGTGCTCTCTTGAACTCATGTCAGAGGCCCACACGGAAGAAGATTAATAGTTAAATAAAGTTGTTATTTTATTTATTTTTGCACACAAAAAGTATTCTCGACGCTTGATAAACTTAAGGTTGAGCCACTGTAGTCACTTGGACTATTTTAACGATATCTTTAATAACTTTTCTGGGCCGGCAGATGAAATTACCTAGCAGCTTATGAAGGAGTGATCCAGCTCTCAGATTTCATCAGAAATATCTTAATTTGTGTTCCGAAGATGAACGAAAGTCTTACGGGGTTGGAACAACATGAGGGTGAGAAATTACACACAGAACTAAACCTTTAACATTTTAATAGCAAGCTAAATATCAATTGAGTAAATTCTTTCATGCACTATGGAGAACTATGTGTGTGGTGCACATAAAAACAGTGTCTGTCAACCTCGTCATTTTTATCCAGCTTTACCGAGTCAGCAACTTGGTCTCTTGTTTATGCCTCAATGCCTCCCTTGAGTAAATAACTGTGTGGTTAACTTTGAATGGTGTGTATTTCAAGAGGGAAGAGTAAATGTCAGGATATAATTTATCACCCAGTGATCCATCCTCAAACTTCAGCCCCTCATGGACTAAACATCATCACTTGTATGTGTGGAGTTGAAAGGTTACAAGAAATTCTCACCTAGTACCAAGAAGCGTACATCCTGAAAGCTCTGCCCAACATCATTCCGAACTTCACACCTGTATTGTCCGGAGTCGCTCGACTTTAAAGGACGAGTAAACAGTAGGCTGCCATTAGATGTGTCCACACCTGCAGGCATTGGTGCGTCCAGCCTGCGGAGTGACAAAAGACAGATTATCAGTTTAGAGCTTGTTGACAACAAGTTTTGCAGAAGGAAGTCACCCTGAGGCAACCTTTGAAGGCCCTGAAATAACTTGTGTGACATTATTTAGAGCAAAATCAGACCAAAACAAAGTTTGCCAACAGTTTTCCAAAGCATACTTTCTGAAAAGTTCGCTCTGACTTGAAAACACCTTCAAACTACCCTTGGTCTGTGGCGATTTAGTAATAGGTAGGTGTGGCTCTGAGGCTCTACCTTCTTTGACATGGAAATCTTCTCTGGCTCATTTCTTCTGTTCAGTCCGCCGAGGTCAGACACGAGTAAAAACATGAACGAACTGGAGAGCTGCTTTATAGTGGAAATTAGAGTTTTAATTCTAATTGAAAGAGACACTGACACGTTTTTTTAAAGCTGCTTTCTTTAAAGTAATCTATTGTATAAAGTGCTATTTAAATAAATGTAACACGACACCGCTGTCATTTTTGTTGTGTGTTCATTTTGATATTTAGAAGAAAGCATGAAGCACATATTTTACATATTCATCAAAATGTCATTCTCAGCAGCGTGGGCTGTTCACTAACAGTATACAGTATTTCGAACTTCTCTTTCCCCCTAAGCAAAATGCAAAAAATTACTTTGCCGTGAGCTTATCGGGGCCTTTATTCTCATCTACAACCACAGCTCGATTTTACCATTGAATTGACATGTCTAATAAGATTATAATGTAGTGTAGATGAGAGCACAGACCTGGTCCAGAGGTACAACAGAGCAGGTGGGTTGGCACTGGCTCTACAATCCAGCTGTACATTTTTTTGTCCCACGTACCATACGTCCTCCTGGCCCATCACAGTAATATCTGGAGCAACTGTAACATAATTTAAATGGTTGTTTATTAAAAATTCAGTGTTGCATAAAATTAAAAGGCAGAACATGAATATCACCTTGCCATAAAAATATATAGTGCTTAGCAAAATTTAAATCCTTTTCTTTCTTCCACAGAACACAAAAGAGGATATTTTTTAAGGCTGGGTATTGAGACATATTTCTTCTTGATTCGATTTCGATTAGATTCAATTCCTATATATCAGGTACAATGCATGTAAAATTTTTAAAAGGGTAAGTTCCCCCCCCCCCAAAAAAGAAAAAAAAAAGTAATCGTTTAGTCACCCAACATGTCGTTCCAAAAACCTAAGACTTTCGTTCATCTTAGAAACAAAAGTGAGAAACTGAGAGATTTCTGTCCCTCCATTGACACAACTACCACTTTACGGTTTAGTCCACATTTTTTGAAGAGACTCTTTATATGATGAACAGATTGAATTTAGGATTTTATTCACATATAAACATTGATCAGCAAACATGAACAGAAGCTCAACCGAACCTGCTTGACACACGAGAATGAACCTCATTGGTTCTTTTCTCGCACTTCAAGCAAGCATAAGCTTCCATTTACCATATCTTATGTGTGCCTTGATGAATGTGATATGTGAATAAAAGCCTAAATGAAATCTGTTCATCATATAAAGCGGAAATTTAGACTAAACCACTCAATTCATATGGATTAGTGAAACAGTATCTCCTTATGAAATTTTTGAAGCGTCAAAGTGGTAGTTGTGTGGACTGTCCATGGAGGGACAGAAATCTCAGATTTCATTAAAATATCTTAATTTGTATTACGAAGATGAACGAAAATCTTATGGGTTTGGAACGACATGACGGTGAGTAAATTACAGAACTTTCACTTTTGGGTGAACTAACCCTTTAAGGAAAAATATAATGCTGTAAACTATACAGGAAACCCCAAGTTGGTCCATTACTACAATATTAAAGGTTAAAACTTTGTTTTCTGTAGGATTTTTTTATTTCCAAGCAATACAACTATACAATTATTTTAATGAGACATTAAAATTGAGCATGACACCATTCTCACGCTTTGGACTTGAGTCCCAGAAACAGCAAGGGGAGACGTGATTAGCTAACTCAATTACACAAAACCTCAGGATACTGAGGCTTAGCTGTGGCAAAGAAAATAAACTGACGTGTAATATTGAGAGAAGATTCAGGAGTGAAACAGTCAGAGAGCCTTGAGATTCACCCCAGCAGTCTATATAACACCAACATGATCAAATTCATATCAACATGAGCAGTGTTATACTTTCTTTCTTATTGAACAATGTAAACCACAGTTGAACATTTAAACACTACATTGCAAATAAATTAATTATCTAAATAAGACCTTTTCATCTTTTTCAGTAAAATACTGAATATAAACAAGAATAATTGCATAAGATGTTAAGACTTTTATTATATAAAAATATATATCTTGCATTAAATTTTGATTTCTTGCCACAATATCAAATTGTTTTGCTCTTATTTTAAGCATAGATATCACCATATTTATGTAAGATTTATGTTTTGAACAAGACTTACTATCTTAAAATGTTCCTTCAAGTAAATATATTGTGTTGTGATATATTAGATATTGTTACTGGAAATCTAAATTTTGCATGGTCAGCTCTGTCTATGATTAAACCATTAGTATTAATACATGTATGAGGTTGTAAAGCTCAAAAGTAGTTTTCTCACTTTCAAACACTTTGGAAGGCAATTTGTGATTTATTAAGTACTAAAGCCTCTCTCTGTCAGTACGAACTCTCCCTCTTGTATTTCCGTTCCTGTTGCTGCCCTTGCTGTGCTCAGATCAATATTTCATAAAGCGCCTCCATTAAGCTGCACGCTGTTCGAACAGACAGCAGCCAACAGTTCAAGATGCCAAAGGAAAGCGAATTGAGAATTAAGGCATTCAAATAACTCCTATATTGAGAGTGGCAAAAGTGAGCTATCAGTGCTCATTGTAACGTACAGAAAACCCATGGAACTCTTGAAATACAAAACAGGAGGAAAGTGAGAACGTCAATAAAAGCTATTCACACTCACAAAACACATTGAGCTTGTAGGGAATGCGGAAATCTTTGGATAGGGCTGGGTGACGAACAATGCAGCTGAGAGAACGGCCAAATGCATCCCGGGTGGGGGCCAAGATGTAGTGTACTAAAGTGGTGGTAGTGCCTTCAGGCTCCTCACGCGAGACGACTGATGTCTGACCCGGTAGGTCTGATTCCCAGAACACCTCTGCCGCTGGGCGACCCCTTTCAGCTGTACATGTCGCCACCAGTGTTTCATCATCTCCAGCCAGCAGAGACAAGGAGCCAGGAGACACATAGACCTTTGGCTCCACTAAAGGGAAAAAAAGAGAAAGAGATGAAACAAAACTGAACAGTAAACTCTAAACTAAACAACGCCAACAGGCTTTCATATTTCTAACTGTTTTGATATTTTTTTTAAACATATTTTAATACATAATATAATGCATATTATATAATATGCATATATATTTGATAAAAACTGTTGTTCTACTTTTTACATATTGGTGAGAATTAAACAAAATATATTTATTTTTATTAATACGCTAGCATTCAAAATTTTGAGGTCAGTAAGATTAAAATAAATAAATAAATAATAATAATTTTATTAAGCAAGGACCAATGAAATTAATTAAAATTGATAGTGAAGACCTTTATAATGTTACAAAATGTTTTATTTCAAATGCCATTCTTTTGAAGGTTTCCATGAAAATATTAAGCATCACAACAGTCTTCAACATTGATAATAAGAAATGTTTCTTGAGCAGCAAATCAGCATGTTAGAATGATTTCTGAAGGATCATGTGACACTGAAGACTGGAGTTATGCTGAAAATTCCACTTTGAATCACAGGAATAAATAATATTTAAAAATATGTTCAAATAGAAAACAGTTATTTTAAATTGTAATAATATTTCACAATATTACTGTTTTTACTGTACTTTTGATTATAATACATAAAACACACACACACAAAAATCTAACCAACCCTAAACTTTTGAATGGTACTGGATAGAAAATACATTTGAAAGAAAGTTAAATAAAATGAATCAATATTTGTATTATTTATTACAGACCTTGACTACAAGATTACTCTAAATGGACATCTCAAGAAAACAAGAAATAAATAAATAATAAAAATATGAAAGGATCAGGAAGAACTGTTCAAAATGTGTTATTGCTATTGAATCTACAGGATGATATACAACAAGATGAATAAATAAGGAAGGGGAAAAAAAGTAATGTAAAGGGTGGAAAGAGGCCTTTGTACACTCAGAATTGATTGATTACCCCAACCCCACAAATTCACATTAAAAATAGATGATCTAAAATTATTGAGTAGAAGTACCACAACATCACTGAGTGCATCTGAGTGGCTTCTGTCTCTACAGATAAGTGGCATATTAGTGTCTTAATATTACTGAGAGAGTCTACATGGATTTACAGTGAACAAAAGGATATACACATTGTGTATTACAGCAGAATCAATCATTGTGAAATGTTTTGCTGCCATGATTTGTTCAGCTGCCCTGTGCAATAAAACCCCACACTTGCTGAATTAAAACAACTGACTCAATTTCAACTATTTTTATTTCTGAAAAAAATTATATAAACATTAGACCACCACTCACCTCAAAGGTTGCATTCACACTACAAGACAGTGTTCAATTTAGATTTTCTGCTCAACTCGTTTTTTGTTGTTGTTTTTTTTTAGGATGTTTACAGGACCTTATAAATGTGGCCCATATAACTGGTCTAGCAAGACACATGCATATAACACCTTACTCTGGTATGTTTATAAGGTACTCAATGTGATATCATACATTGTTCATTATTACATGAAATTAGAAGATCTTATAGTCTTATTTAAATGCATCAGGATTACCATTGCCAACTGTGTAAACCGATACATATATACATTTCTGTTTTATTTTATATAGTAAACATTTTTTACAAATACAATTATTTTTTAATTGACAAGTGATAATAATCACAACAGATTTGAATAACTATATATTAAACATATTTTTTTAAAAACTATATAATAAACATATAAACTACAATATTATATTGCATCATGATGCAATATTGACATTATAATGCATTTATAGGTCTTTGAGTGAGTCTCACCATTAATGGATGCAGAAATCACACGGCATACAAATCTGACACATTTTTGATTTACAGTATTTCCACATACACTACCGTTCAAAAGTTTGGGGTCTGTAAGGTTTTTTAATGTTTTGTATAAAAATACAGAAAAACAGTAATATTGTGAAAAATTATAACTTTATAAGATTCAATTATAACAATTATAATAATTTAAAATACTTATTTTTTTATATTTGAAATATTTTTCTAAAATGTAATTTATTCCTGTGATGCAAAGCTGAATTTTCAGCATCATTACTCCAGTCTTCAGTGTCACATGATCCTTCAGAAATCATTCTAATATGCTGATTTGATCCTCAAGAAACATTTATAATTATAATCAATGTCGAAAATTAAGCAGCACTGCTTAATATTTTTGTGGAAACCATGATGCATAATTTTTCAGGATTATTTGATGAATAGAAAGTTCAAATGAACAGCATCTATTTTAAATAGAAACCTTTTGTAACATTATAAATAACTTTTCACAACTGAATGCATCCTTGCTGAATAAAAGTATTAAAGTGTAAAAATCTATTAGTGTACTAAATGAAAATCGGCACAAAATTGTTTAGATAAAATGTGATTTTTGCTGTTTGAGATTTGACCCACAGTGTTGTGAACGCAGCCATAATATCCTTTATTAATAAAAACGTATAAAACCAATGTATAAATTTTCATTTGTCCTTTTCCCTCTTTCCTTTCTCCATACTCTCTCTAGAGAATTGCAACAGCTGTGCTCTTAAGAAACAGTTTTACCATGTGGGCCAGGAACGCCAACTTAATCCTTCACGCAAGGCCGTCTGCTCCACACACCTGTTCTACTCTGTTTACAGGCCGCTCCTGTATACAAGAAATCGAAATAACCCCAGGGACCCCAATGCTAAATATAGCCCTGCGGCACCTGAACGGGGGGGAACCACAGTGCATCACTGAACGCTGACATCTGAGAGCCAAGATCAGACCCACCCTGCATTCATCCAACCTGAACCCTATGCCATCTGCATCACACTGGAGCTCTGCTGACTCAGAGCTTGCAGGGGCATCTTGGCAACTCATTCACACCCAACCCTCCTGATAGAAGAAATAAAGAGCCAGCTGATCTGATGGCGCAGGTTGTGGGTGGGCGAAGGCCCTGGAGAGGGCCAGGGTATTGATTTATCATCAAACAGGGCAGGATTTAGGGCTGGGTCACTGTCGCCTACATAAATCCAGATCCAAAACATTCCTGTTCTGGGTTGCAGACCACGGCTGTCGCCAAAACCGCTGTTCCTCAAACAATTTCTGTCATTATAATGGACTGCAAGTGAAAGCAAAATAATTGTGTTAAAAAAGAGGAAGAGAATGAATTGTGGGTACAAATTACACCGCTTAGCTTGCGTGCAACATCTGATGTGTTTTATTGTAAAAATTCACACGGTCACTGAGAATTCCAGCAATGACTCATCACTGTTAAATTTACAGGAATAGGAATGGCGGCTTTAAGCTTGTGTGCAAAAACACACAAGCTCGAAGCAGCTGATTGGCCACTGACTTTTATAGTTTTAGTATTTTGAGTAAATTTCTCCTTTTTCTTTGAAAATGCCACGGAAAAATATGGCGTTGCTATAACGTCTGAATCTATAATGCCATTACAGACTGGATTGATAAAATTCTAACTTTTGGTTACCACTTACAATAAGGAAAAGATTAGCTTTGGGGTTTTTTATGTTTAGCAGGAACCCAGGAAATAAACAAGGAGAAAAAAAAAAAATGGCGCCCCGCAATACAAAAATAGAACAGGGAATGTACTATCATGCCAGTGTGTGACAGATATTTTTGTCATCTCTGTGGCGTTTGCAACACTTCATTTCACTCAAGCAGAAAAGGGGCTGTTTGAAGGGTGTTTCCACCCCTTTCTATAATTACAATACACAAAAATAAGCCATTTCAACACAAGTTTCTAAATCATAACTTCCCTATAATTCCAGTCTTGTTTTCAATTGAGAATTTTTGGAATGGTAGTTAATTACTTTGAAGTGCCTTGCATAAATAATGCTTTGATATTGCTTATGCTTTTTTGTGCTTAAAACCAATAAACAAACTTTGGAAAAATAAATAAGGATGGATGGATGGATGGATTTATGACACAACAAGCTATAGGGTTCAGGAGGATTTCTAATGTTTTACCAAATGATTCACCTGAAAGAATTCACAACTAGATCACAAAGATGTACTTACCCATAATGTCCACAGTTGTAGATGCCTGCATGTTTCCAAGTTGGAAGGTGACCACTTTACAAGTGTAGGTCCCAATGTCGGCAAAACTCATGCCCTCCAGGACAATGGACACATCATGCATTGAAGGCTTGAGGAAGTGCACTCGTCTGCTGTACTCCTCAGCTATGGAGGTCCCGTACTGGGGGTTGAAGACGGCCAAAGTGACGGTGCCGGAGGGCAGCCGGCGTTCCCAGGAACTCTGGGTCAGGCTGAGGTCTGTGCTGACCTCCACCCTACAGGTCAAAGTAACGTTTTTCCCCAGCACTGCCGTCACCTGTTCAGGAACCACCACTTTGTTGGCCCACACACCTGGTGAGATACAGATCATCAGGAATAATGATACAGGAAACAGATCAACAGTCTACAAATGTTTTATTTTTTTTTGCATGTCATTTGTATTGCTGCCATCTTAAACAGGTCACACTTACAAAAGAGTGATTCTTATCCTCCTGGTTATATAAAACCTTGTGTCCAAGCCTCCATTACTAACAAAAAAATGTCATGTTAGAACTAGAAAGAGCTTGGGCCATTTCTGATAAGCTAACAAGGAGGCAGCATGGTACAGTTCAACAGTTTAATAAGCCAATTAATATTGAGTAACTTACATTTTAAACACAATATTTCTAGTTAATTTGTCTGTTTTTGTAAATAGTTCCAAACAAAGCCAAAGCCACAGCGTCTTCGAACAACACACAGCAGTAGTGCTTAGTTCCTGAACGAATCAAGAGTTTTTGGATTAATCTGTTGAATGATTCAGTGACTCGCGCACACTACACCTACTGGCGTAACTATGTAATTAGCAAAAAGAGTAATTGAAAAATCTCCACCACTAATGCACAGACTGACAATCTGTTTGGAACAAACACAGACTGGTGGAGGCAAGGCAAGGCACACAATGGTAATTCAAAACACTTTACATAGAAAAGGAATTAAATAGTCATAAAATAATCACAACTGATGCATAAGAAGTAAAAATATCATGCATAAGAAATAAAAATAACAATAAAAGTAGAGAGTCCTGAATCATTAAATTAAGGACGCCCCTGTCTGAAAAAAGAGTCAGAGAGCTTAGGTTCGCGGGACACTAGCAACTCCCGGCTTCTTAGTGACCACACTGTCATCCTTTGATGGCTTCCAGTGCCCCTCCAACCCCTTAATGGAGTGCAGTGACACAAACAGTAATAAGTTCCAGTGTTATATTGACACTCTTGATTCGAGAACCGAAACTACTAACTGATGTATAAATAATGCAAAGCAATTTAGAAGCATCTCACAGAAACCTTTTTATATTATACCGTGAATCAGTTTAAAATGTTTTATGCGCTTAAACAGTTCCATCTGTCTAATCTTGCTGACATCACTTACATCAGAAGAACCTTTGAAAGGTCATAACTGAAGTACAGTAGTGGGAGATCCAGTAAGGCAGATAATGAGGGCTTGTGTTTTCCCCAGCCTTAATTACGCCCCATGCGGGAGGCCTTCCTTCTCAACTGCGGCAGACTGAGAGTGCTGTGCCACACAGCCCGTGCTTCACATTCATAATGAGCACCATACAGACCCCCGCGTCACGCTGCGGGACGCTCCGACTGTCCTCTCAGTTAACCGTCTGAGCACCTTGCCAAATAAAAGCCACTGGAACAAGATGAAAAACACCAACAGCCAATTTGGGAGTTCTTTTACTGTTTAATGGGTCTCTTTAATCTGCATCTGTGCCCTTTGCATGTTTACTTGAACACACCGGAGTTATTTGCTGATACATGTAAACATGATATTCTGGTGAGCTGGCAGTTAACGTTACAATGGCTGAGATTGATTAAAAAAAGATGTTTTGGAAAGAGGAGAACATCAGGAATGAGGGCAATCATACTAATTTGTGAAAGTGAACCACTATTGATGATGTATGATTCGATAAATCTGAGTGTTCTCACTCACTTTCCTGACATGCATAACTGATGCACTGCAAGCAGAGAGAATATATCTCGTTTCTGCTTTTGCAGTACAATCGCAGCAGATAGGCGCAAGTGCTGTTGTGTGCTGACGCTTTGAAAACAAAACCAAAAGTTCAAAAACCAAAATATAATAGTGAGATGAGCAACGCTATTTGTACCCAAATAATACAATGTGAACACAATCCAGCAGGGGGAGGGGGAGCAATCGAACTCGGGTTCAGACCAGGCAATCGAACCAAGTGTGAAACCCTTAAATGTTGGCAAAATTCACATTCTTTTTTTCTTCTCAGTAAACACAGCAAAAAAAATGATGACTCATACTGCATTTCACACTTTTTTTGTCCAATTATATGCCTCTACAAAAAATACCTTAAGTATATGTATACTATCTTTCAGAAGTCTGGGGTCGGTACGATTTTTTATTGTAACCTTTTTTTTGTAAATAAAGTATTTTATGCTCACCAAAGCTGCATTTAATTGATCGAAAATGTAGTAAAAACTGTAACATTGTACAATATTTTTTACTGAAAAGAACAGTATTTACTTGAAATGTTTTGTAACAATGTAAAAGTCTGAGTCGCTTAAAGCCGGGTGCACACTGTGCGATGTATAATAGTCCTTCACGATTGTTGCTTGTCAGACTGTACGAACATGATCATTGCTGTAATCCATGTCACACTGTAAGATCTCAGTTTTCATTAATGTCAGACTGTACGACAGTCAACTCAAGATTCGTTAAAAACGGACGCACGCAAGAAAACTTGTCTGGAGTTTTACATCATCAAACAATGACAAGTTTGGTGACAGTGGGCTGCATTACACTCGGGATTGAAATGGTGGATACAAAGAAACCTCTAACGTTAATTTTGGTCACGACTTGTCTTGAAAAAAAAGACAATTTGACAGTCGTCGTAGGAGAAGTCACACTGCAGGACTGTGAGTCAAATCTTCTGACACTGCCAGAATTAAGGTAAAATTTTATCGCAGTGGTCATTAATCGGCTGTCGGTGAACATGTCAAACTAGCGATCAAAGACTTCAGATTTCAGCCAAGGTCGAGGAATCTTTTTGGATTTGCAAAAATTTGTCTCAGATGGCCAAATTGTGGCCAAAATTGCACAGTGTGATAAGATGAACTTATGGTTCTGCATTACTGATGTAATTCTTGTTTGCTTCGTGTAAACAGTGCTTTACAGATAGTTACACTTCCATTCCATGTGCTTCCCTATATCCTTGCACGGATATGAAGCAAAAGTTATCAGGCTTGTTGAAAGATGAGAAATATCACAAAATTTGAGCATTTTAAGAATTAAAGCCAATGGGGTCTAAAACAACATAGGATCTTTTGTGTTCCACAGAAGAGAGAAAGTCATGGAACAATATATATGGGTGAGTGAATGATGACAGAAGTTTACATTTTGGGCGAACTATCCCTTTAACTGTCAATTCTGGTGAGTAAACAACAGCACACTGCAGCTTAGCCTCATTCAAGAAATCACGGTGTTCTGAAAACAAAACAAATGAACACGTTTCCATAAAGATCACTGGAAAACACAGAAAAATTATAGGTTACAGAATGAGAGCTGTGCAAAACATATTCTGAGAAAAACACAGAGCAGTGAAAATAAAAATCTCCTCAGTCATTAAAGCCCACAAATTGCTGCATTTCAGATGGAAAAATTGTTAATCGAGACACTAAGCTTTCCTCTTACGACGGTTAATGCTGCTTGTACAAATGACTGCTCTAAGAACTATTCATACCATCAAAACACAAGGTAAAACCTATGGTATTTAAAATACATAGAATGGGTATACGAGACCATATCATAAAAAGTGGGTCTATGGAGGCACTAAATAGTGGCTGATATTTTGAAACCTTGGCAGCTGCATACTAGTGGTAAACCTCTGCTATTATATCTTGCCTGTATGGGTGCAGGCTCTCCCTCTGCCTGTTCCCCTACCCACCCTGTAATTGCGAGAATACCACCACACACACACACACACACACACACACACACACACACACACACACACACACACACACACACACACACACACACACACACACACACACACACACACACACACACACACACACACACATACAAAGACAGACAGGAGAGAGAGAGAGAGAGAGAGAGAGAGAGAGAGAGAGAGAGAGAGAGAGAGAGAGAGAGAGAGAGAGAGAGACAGAGTACACTGCAATCTAGCTGACTGCTTGAATATCAAATTTGCTGAGAGAAGAGGATCACCCATTTCAATTCACACAGAGATCGTTAAAGAGTCATTTACGTCAATCAGCAAACAGAGAGCAGGGTGCTGCACCCGTTTACCTGTAAGACCCAAGGGAGGACTCTTCTGTTAAATCTGTCTTTGTTTACTCACCCTCATTTCAATCATAACTGTTTGACTTACTTCTGTGGAATATTTGTCCATACAATGAATCAGTGAGGTCCAATGATGACTTTCATTGTACATGACTTTCAAACCTTTCAAAACAACATATTTTGTGTTCCGCAGAAGAAAGAAAATTATACAGATTTGGACTGACAAGAGGGAGAGTAAATGCAGGGCTGGACAATAAGGCCTGCCGGAACGTTGCTTGAGACAGTTGAAGCAAATGTCACTTGCCCGATTGAGTGCTGCATCATGGAAGTTTATCATTTGCAGGTGTTTTTAAGCCTTGCCAGTTTTGTGTGCGCATACATCCGAAACGCACGCCTAAAAGCCACTTCTCAGACAGTGTGCGAATACTGAATTGAGCTCTCTTTTACGTCTTCTTGCACTTGAACGGACATATTCACACAAAATTACCTTAAAAAATGCCAGTCAAGTTTACGAGTATCCTAGTAAGCATATGCTGAATCCAAAATGGCCCCCTATACCCTCAAATAGGGCGCTATTTGAAGGGACAGCCATTTGTAGTGGTGTCCGAAACCATAGTGGACGTTATTGAGTGCACTTATTCAATCCCACATTGCACTGCAATAACGAGTGTACAACCGATGTACGTTCAACGGCTGTCCGAATTCGCTCACTCGTTTTATTCACTCCTTCAAGTTAACAGTATTAGTGGACTAACTTAGGGAATAGTGAATGAGGGTTTAGGGAGCGATTTTGGATTCAGCCATAATCTGATATTTCTTAAGTGCACAAAACGCATGTGTAACAGTATATTGGATTCATGCAGCTCTTAAAGTGAATGTTAATCAAACAAAGAACAAAGAAAGAAATCACTCACTGCTCCTGACTGAATAACTTTTGTAACTTTATTTAATTTACACATTGAAGACTAAGCAGTGCTATTTTACTTTTTAATTATTCATGCTCTCTACCTGAAAATTACTGTTACTAACATGAAAAGCACAGTTTATTTTATTTGTATTTGTGTTATTGTTCGTAATTTGATTATTTGTTATTATTGTATTACTGACAGTTTACTTGTCTTTAACAATACTTGACATTTATATAAGTTAAGCTAGTAGTTTTTGGTGTCACCTTATTTATTAAGGTTATGGGTCAAAAACAAGGAAAAACAAGTGCCAAACGTTAGTGTAGCTCTAAGTTCCAATGAATACTTAGTACCAGGGATGTGGAAAACTACGTATACATTCAGAACTTCAGGAAGCCATTTATACACAGGGTCAGGAAATTTCACATATAGCATGTCTTTTGTTCAAAAACTCCTGAACACAACAGAATGGAGCGGACAATATGGGTCTTGAGACGTACATAATGGGACAGTCTTAAAAATGCAATGCTAATGGTGCAAGATTCTGAAAAAAACAAAACAAGGTGAGACGAAACTGTCACAAATGTTTATATGTATATAAAGAACAACATTTAAAAAACAGAACACACTGAATGCACACACAGCCCCCTGACAGATATTCAACAAATAAATAGACTATAACCTTTTATTACACAAAACAATAGTTAGTAATTTTCTTAAAACTGACTGTGTGCATTTAAAGCACCATCACACTACTACTACTACTACTACTATTACTGAAGTGCTTGCCTTGAGTCACAAAATTAATTATTTGAATATATTAATACTGCCAGTTTCAGTTTTCAGATTTATCATATTTACAGCAGACATACGAGAAATATCCCTATCTATACCCATATAGGAATTCCTGTGTTGGACAACGAGGGACCTTCGAGTATGTAGCAGTGTTTCTACAAACCAGAACAAAGACACTCAGTGACAAATAGTAATGAAGGGGAAATATTGGGTAAAAACCATTGTCCTATTCTAGGCTACAAGGTTTCCAGCTATTTAAGAGTCAAACCCTTTCAACAAAACGAACAACAACAACATTTATGTGAAGTGGGATTCAACTGAAACTAAGGCTGTTCAGTAAAGAACACCAAGAGTTATAATGAGTAGTTTATAATGAATGGAGCTTAAAATTGTGCTCAACTATCAACAAAACTTTAGATCAGGCAAACTTCAGATGTGGTCCGACTTTTGGTGTCAGGCTACCACATCAAAACTCAGGTAAGAGCAAGGGGATTTAAAGTTCTTAGGATGCATGGCAACATAATTCTTACTCTTGGTCCCCTTTTTGCTTCAATGGCAACAGCACTCGAGCTGCATGAATGTGTAAAACTTGATGATCATACTTCTAACTGAATACAATTATATTACTTTAGCACTGGAAAATCAGAGTCAATTGGCATTTCATATGCAAAGTTTGGGCCTGTTATTTCTGTATATGGTTGCCCTGTGCATGTTTGTTGTGTTTAGGGCAGAACAACACACAGTCTGTGCTGTCTCCACTTCACTGCAGTCTGAGCTGTGGGAGCAGCTGTCACCTGTCTACCAGCCAACCCACCACTGACCTCGCAACCCTGCCCTGTCACGTACACACATACATTCTACAAACAACATCCAATGGTGCTCATCAGGGAGGATAGCGAACACACACTGACAAAAATATCGGCCCGCAGTCGGCTGCGAAAACAACTCCGAAAACCTCCCATCACCACCATGAGAAAATGCGTGGCATGCTACACAGCTTGGACATCCACAAATGGCACAGGTTCTACATGTCTAGAATCTCAGAAAAAGATTTGAATTCTGCCCCAAAACCACCCTGATTAAACCAGAATTAAAGAATTATATATTGCAGGTTAGGCTCTATCGACATTAACGATGGGAATTAATTATAATAACTCTAACTGTTGAAATATTTGCCTGTTAGACTTCTGTATTTTGTGGCCACAGAAGCTGTCAATAACGCCTAAGTTGCATTTAACCCTGAATATTATTTTAATGTGTGCCGGTAAAAAGCTATTTAACTGCAGTCTTATGTTCAGAAACAGTACAACTATAGATGTCGTGCTCTTTCAGTAGAGATGAACAGATGGCCTCAGCGTCAGATACCTGAATCAAGGCCAGCGAGGCACATTTGTGTTCATTGCATTTGTTGTAAACCTGTAAAATTACATAAATAATGAAACAAAGACTAGGAACAAAGTCTTTGATCTGTCATTCTAGTTATTGAAAGGCAATGTAACCATTTAATGGATACAATTACCATCGTTCCCTTGCAAGCATGCAAAGTTAGCTTGAGGACACCATAATGTGGAGGATTGTATCATTACCTCAACACAGGCCTGGCTTAACAATACATAAAAAACTTCAAAAAGCATCTAGGCCTGGCAAAAGTCATCTGAGGGCCAGCCCAGCCCTGCCAATCAGATTTTAGAAACTCAATAGGAAATGAGAGGTATAGTATGACTGCATTAAATAAAAAAGAAATTGGCAAAGGTAACGAGGAACAAATTGAAAGGTCGCTACACGGAACGGCGAAGATGAGTGAGAACAAGAAGGAAATGAGGGGAAACAAATCAGAAATGAATTAATGAAAGAGATATGCTTGGTCTTTGAAGCTTTCCCTGTGTTTGTTTTTCTCTCTCCTGACATCACTAACTGCTACAAGCTGTTCACGGGGTCCAACTGTATATTCGAGCCCTCCACTATGCATTCCACTTCTCGTCTCACTCGCCAAATGCCCCAGCGTGAACCGAGATGCGAACCTGAACTGACCCTCTTGTGAAACATCTTAACTTGATTTTGGTGTGGGGAGACTTGTCCCAGAGCCCCTGGTCTTTCTGTCAGGTCACTGGGAGGGAAGAACCGGCTGATGCATCCCCTATTTTCAGATTCTCAAAAAACATCAGGAAACATATGAGGCCAAACTCCTCTCTCGCACGCAACAGCGCACTCAGATTAGAGTTGTTTTTAAGGACCACGGTGATGTGGCAGGACGAGACCAATGAGAGGATTTTAAATGAAGGCTTTGTTAACGCCATAATAGCAGTGGAGAGAGGTGATGAACGTCACCAGAAGTGCACTATAAAAGATATAAGAAACCTTATGAGAAATCAAACTGAGGTAGGGTAGGGTGAGGTTTGACAACAAATCTTGAGTGAATTCATTAAGTCACCCGAATAAAAAAAAATATTTACTTATCATCATTTCTTTTGGAACACAAAAGAACCCTTTGTTCACACTTCTCTTTTCCATATAATAAAGGGGACCAAGAAAAAGCAAGAATTTAGTGAATAATGGCTTAAAATTCAGACTGTTCCTTAAACAAAGCTATCAAATGACTTGTAAATAACTTCAAAAATAGTATTGCATTAAAATAAATGTAGCATGGACTGCTTTTATGATGCTTTTGCACTTTTCCACATTAAAAAAGAAAAAATACAGTTCAATATTGTTATTGTTAACTAAAACTATAAAAAAAATTGTTGATTAAAATAAAGCTGAAATAAAAAAAATATATAAATATTCGATGAAAAAAAATTAGAATGGTTGCATTGGCAACTAACTTGATAAAATAGTACTAAAATAGCACAAAAAATATATATATAAATGTTTGTAAATATTTATAAATAAAATTAATACAAATGACAAAAGGACAAAAGAACTTAAAAATTGCAATGAAAATATAAAGGCTAATTCTAAATGAATAAATTATATTGTAGCACATAAACACTAAAATAACACTGATTAAATAATACATATTTGGAACTATGAAGGTAAAAAAATATGGCAGAAGTGGCTCATTTCCTAGCAGAAAAAAGGGTGACATGAGAAGAACCAGCAAATAAAAAAAAATTGACCACAAAAAAACAAAAACAAAGAAATAGTGGTGGTTAACCGACTCCGAATCCGTGACTGTCGCTAAAGCTGCTATACTGAATAAGAGACTATCTAGATACACTTTTGCCATCAGTCTTCAGATGGGAGTTTGAGTGAGAGGACAGAGTGACTTCAATGGAATTGCCTCACCTTTGGTCACATTGCCAATAGTGTAATAAAGAATGTCAGAGGCTAAAGAGACGTGACATGCAACAGCTGTACTTGACATACCAATGGTAATTAGTTGTGCTGTTTTGTGGCCATGTGCTATGGTCATTGAGTTTAGTGAGAGCCACCATTCTGCAAGGGTCTTAATAGCCCAACCACAGTACTCATATACTGCCAAAAAAGAGAGGGAAAATAATTATCATAGTTCATCATGACAACATGTGTGTGAGATGAATGACTAACTATGACAAATTAATTTTCATGAATGACTAATATAGGACCTGATTGCTGGACCTATAGACACTACTGTGCAGATTAGAGACAGAACACTCAAGGTCTGTACAAATGTTGAATGCATTAAGGGTGATTATAATGGGTTCCAAAAGGAAACCATAAATATTTAAATATCTTTGTGGTTGGATGCCCCAAAGAAAACTCTCTGTCCCAAGAATCAATCTATGAGGGAGTGAAACTACTGACTGACAAAAAAAAAAGCTGAAACTGTTTTTGCTCAAAAACAAAATGTTGACACGCTGTGAAATAAGAATAACTTTAGTCTACTGAACCTGCAGTGCACTATTAAGCTAGTCTTCAAATATTTATGAAATACGCACGCATCCACAATGGTGGTGAACATACAAGATGGGGTTTGCTAATTAAATGATGGTGCGAAGCTAACTAGTATTGATCATAATATTTTTACATGCATTTTTTAGTACCTCTAATGAAGAATAGCAATAAAGCTTACTAGAAAGTATCTAATTTAGATGGTTTATGACTGCATTTGTGATGTTTTCAACCTGTGTTCCCCAGTCTTGTTCCATGTTTTGCAGTCCCTTGTTATGTTTAATGTTGATTAGTCTCCCCAGGTGTTTATTATTAGCCACGCCCCCTTGTGATCTTATTAAGCTTGTCTGTCTGTGTATTTAAGCCCTGTGTTTAGGTTTAGTTCAGTCTTTGTCAGTTCTCATCGTTGCACACTTGCACTATGGTGGTTGTTCCGTTCCCAAGTCTGAGTCTGCGTTTGTATTTGTGAAGTTTTGAGTTTATTTAAATAAAGACTGCAGCACTTGGATCCTGCCTCCTCCTCTTCTTCAACCAAAACGTAACAGCATTACCCAGAAAGCTATATAAAGCAAAATACTGCATGTCTGCGATAAAATGCCAAGATAAAGCAAAAATTACAGACCTTAATTCACATCCTTTGGGCTTCATTTTGTTGCATTATTGTTAAAACGCTTTGTATTTTTGTTGGAAAGTGAAAAAAATAACTATATATATATAATAAAACATTCTTTTTAAGGTGTCATTGTTACAGTGTAATTGCAAATTTAAGTACTGAGTAATATAAATTAACAACGTGTACTTACTATAGGGTTTGGGTAGGATTAGGAATTGGTTGAGGGTTAGTTGCATGTAATTATGCATAATTTACTGTTATTACTATAGTAAGTACATGTAACATATGTAATAAGGACACTGTAAAAGAAAGTGTTAAAATTGTTTACCAAATCCATTTTATTCCAAACAATATCACAATTATTATTTTGACCCTGAAAAAAACAAACAAACTTTTTTGACCATCTATAATCTAGGCAATAGGAACTAATCTATACTAAGTTTTTTTTTGTACACCTTCTTGCTTAATACATAACCTACACTTTTGACAGAACAAATCGATGTTTCAAGGCCACTTGACGTGTTTATTGACATTTGGAAACATATGTTAATCATATTCTTATTTAGTCATAAAACATCTGAAAGCAGATATCTTTACTTCCTTGGAAACAATGCAACAATTCTCAGAGTGCCAAGAAAGCCTCCAACTTAATTCAAATAAAACACAAACATTCTGACAGGCCTCCTTCCTCCCTGAACATTTCCTTCTTCCTGAGTAACGCTTCCTCTCACTCTCTATTGCAAGTCTTTCTTTAAGCCTTTAATGCCAGCACGTAAAGGAAAAAAAAGAATCAGTAATGTTTGAGTTAAAGGTGAGTAGTGAACAGCATATTCTAAGGTATTCCAGGGCCCAGTTTTCTGGGGGTATCTCTCTGATGGCAACAGTGGAGAAATGTTTTGATTGGACCATTGTGGACTAATGCAAACAAATGTCCAAAACCATCAGATAAGGATGCTAGGACAACTGCCAGACACCTCTGAGAGGGCAAGGAATCCCCCAGTACCAAGCTCGGAAAAGGACGGGACTTCTCGGTGGTTCACAACAGTTTATCTTTCCATGAAAAACTCGATTATAAAACCCCATTGGAAAATCCCAAATGAACCAGGGGGCGGAGCTTAGACGTAATACCTGCACCACTCTATTACCAGTGGCAGGGCAGCTCGTGGATCATAAAATAGAGCAGGCCCACTAATTGTAGCGTCTGGGAATCCTCTCCAAATCATTTTTTTTATAAACCGTTTCAAAATATTTTTTTTGGTCACTTTTAGACAGAAAATGCAAAAATGACACATACAGCAAGACAATATAAATATAATTTCACTCACCTAGCCTAAAATCCAAGCAAAAATCCATCCTTCTGACCTTTTAAATGTCAGCGTTAAAAGAGCACGTTTGGCCGTTTAGTGAAGCTGATTTCTGTAGCCTATAGGCCTATCTAACGTAGGATTGGTGTCTTCCTTCGTTTTGTAGGAATAATTTGTAGCTTCTGCACGAATAGTATCTTAGTAAATTTGTTGCCGAATATCAAATATTCAATATCTCTAGTCTCCATAATTAACTCTTTCCCCGCCAGCATTTTTGAAAAAAGTTGCCAGCCAGTGCCAGCATTTTTGATTTTTTCACAAAAGTTTAATGGCCCCCAAAATATTTTGTTGCATGATATCTGAAGATGCAATGTATCAAAAGAAAGAACGGACCCTCAGATTTTTATCAACACTTGAATGCGGCTAAATTTTATTTAAAAAAGCGATCAAAACATTGATGGAGTAGATCAACATCAACACCCCCCAAATCTTGCACAGTCCTGTATCTCGTCCTCCTGGGTCAACATTTCATTCGGTAACGTTAGGAATTTTTTATTTATATGCAGTTTAATGTTGATGATCGTGTTTGCATCTGCTTACAAGTGCTATCGCTGTGAGAACCCCCACAGGTGCCACATACTTGGTGGTGGGAAATTCTTCCATACTTGTGTCATTCATACATAGGATCTGGGTTACAGGGGTTAGAAAAAGGGCCACTGCTTTGTTCCAAAAGACTAAAAGAGTGCTTCTATCTTGTGTGCTGGTGAGTGACTACATTTAGTTTGAAAGTGAGACTTTCAATTCTTGCATATGGAGTAACAAGGTTCTGTGTGTGTGTATCTGTCTGTGTGCAGAGTCAGACAGTCGTTCCATTCAGCTTTTACCTGGCAGCTGAGACTGTCATAGTTACTAGATAAAAGAACAAGTTTTAAAAAGTGTCATAGTTAAAAAGAAACTATTGAAAAAACAAAACAATTGCCTAAATGTTTGTCATGTCCTATTTGCCAAACATGGCAAAATGATATTGGATCACATGCAGTCAACAAAACTGGAACTAGGCTACTTCATAGCTGTAACATTTATCAACCAATCAGAATCAAGAATTCTGTAGTATAATTTTTTTTAAATGAATACTAAAAGATGTAAAAGAATATTTGGTTTATTTGAGTCTAATAAAATTACATATTCATACTCTCCGTTACATTTCTAAATTTCAAGGCAGATCTTTAAATCTCATTGTATCAATCATACCAAGCTAATAAGCCAATTTTAATTTAAGATTCTGTTTTTGGCAAAGCTGAATTTTCAGCAGTCTTCAGTCTTTAATATTAATGATGAAAACCGTTGTGCTGCTTATATTTTTTAATCAACTGTGATACATTGTTTTTCAGGATTGTTTGATGAATAGAAGATTTAAAAGAACAGTGTTTATTTGAAATAGAAAACTTTTGTAACATAATAAATGTCTTTACTGTAACTTTTGATCAATTTAATGCATCTTTACAGAATAAAAGTATACTTACAGACACCAAAAGTTTGGAGATGAGTTTTAAATGAAAACTTTTACTTTTGTATGTTTTTTATGACAGCGAATTGAAAAAAATATTGACAGCAACCATAGTTGAGCTTAAGTACAGTTGCTCTCATTCTCAATAAGAGTGGAGACTTCTAATTTAGCATCTTCCTGACCCATAAGACCCTTTTGCAGTTTCTAAAGAGGCACTATTCTCTTGCTTGAGTCAACAACTTTTCTCAGAATACCACTTTGTTCTGAAAATAGATCCCAATTTGAAATCCAAGCTGGAAAATCATTGCAAACGCACTACATTAAGCATCAGGCAGTTCCTCTAGAATTAAAATGAGAGTTTCAAAATGAGGTGACTATGGTATGGAATGTGAGCTGTTAATGAGGCTTCACAGAACAGCACGCTATCTGAACATACAAGGGCTGGGTTTTTGAGTTTCTTCCCAAACTCCCTGAGAATTGTTTTCCTTCCTTTCTGAGTATGAGTGTTCATGCATACACTAACAGGAAGCAGAGCTCAATTGATAGGGCTATTCCAACTAAATACGTGTTAAAATCTGTTCATTATTTGGATCTGCACACACAATGATTCAGTTAATGCAACATTACGAGAAATGTCAAAACCCTCTATATGTCCTCCAAAAATGCACTGAAACAAGTCTGCTAGGAGGTGCCAAAAATCAAAGCATGAGATGTTGTTCCTCAAGGCTTTCAGGGGATTGAAATGTTGCCAACAAAGACACAGAACACTCAAGATGTCACAAAGGGAAGGACACACAAACAAGACTGAATTAAAGAGGAAAGTAATGCAGCAGTTTGGTCAACATGAAACACAATAGGCCTAGTTTACTTTCTCCGCACACTCCCCTTTTCTTCTTCACCCTGTCCACAAAATGGCAGACTAGAACACTAATCTGTATTGATAACCAATACCACCCACCTTGAGGGCTTTGTCCTTAAGTTTGTTTGCATGTCAAATTCCATCAATTTAATACCTTCCCCACCTGTGTGACCATTGGCTATAAAGTCAACAAGCAATATTAGCACAGGTGAGAAAGATTCTTCTGCATTATAGAGTCAGTTTGCCCAACAAATCAAGCACTTGGTACACATTTGACATAGATGACAAAGCTAAAAAAAAAACACCATGCTGATTAGCCAACATTTCATGCTAATGATAATGATAATGTAGCAAGAACTATTTTCACTTCCAGCAAGAACCAGGCCAACGACGCTTGTTTTCCATACTTTTATTTTGTGAATTAAAATTCTTTTTTGATTATTTTTTTTTCTGAGCAACAATCATGTGGCCCAACCAACAGGCAGATACATATACATAAATAAATATATCAAATACAAATAATGAATGTATTATAAAACAGGTAATGATATCAGAGACCCTCATGTATGTCAAGGTCAATAGGTATTTTAAAAAATCTAATTAAATTTTTCTGATAAGGTAAGAATGTTTATTGAGGCTGTAAAATGTCATAAGTTTGGAGTGCGACTCGTGAAAGACATTATGATATTTATAAATTAATCATTCATGATGTTTTTAAAATACATTTTATCTTCAAAAAATACATATTTTATAACTTATTATATTTTTTATTTATTATTAAAAATATGAAACATTTAATATTTAAATTTGTTTTAGTTTCTTGACACTCTTATGTCATTGACCCATATCACATTATCTCAAATGGTGGTATTACAGGACACATCTCTGAAGTTTCCCTCATGAACCAAAGCTTGTTCCAGTCAGAAGTTCAACAGAAAATCCTTATAAGGCTGCTGAATAATCATTGCAAGTTCTCCAATATAACTGCCCTGTCATACAAAAGAAAACCATGGACTAGTGCTCTCATGGCAGCATGCGGTCATATTTATGATAGAAATATAATGTAGCAGAACCACCTTCATATATCTGCAGGACTATAAGGACCCTGCGATTACCTCATACATCAATAGCTAAAGAGAACGCAGCTGAGGCCTCATCAACATCACAGCACATGAACTGTGTTCCTGCCCGGTAGCCCTTGTTAAAAACTTCCACAGCGACTAACAATTACAAAGACAGCATGGAAGATCATTGCACATAAAATGCTCTCTTTGTTCCAATGCCCAGACAGAGGGGGCTCTCAGCGCTGGGAGAACAGATGGATTTGGTTCGGGAAGGAAACTAGAGGACGTTCTTCAGCACCAATCCCATAACTGAAAATGGAAACCGCACTGATCTGATATCATTGTGTAAGCAATATATAAGCAATATATGTGTAAGCAGCGTGTATAGCAATTATGGGAAATTAACATCAAATAATTACAATTATGCTATGAATTTATACAAAACAACTGGGTAAATGACAATTTGACAAACCCAAATGATGCACAGGCTATAATGGTCTGCAGGGGTCGTCTATCATATCATTTTTCTGTTTTTTTCCTGCATGTTTTGTTGCATGACTTTGCGGACAATTGCTTTGTTTAATATACATTTTTAACACTAATTTAATTAAAAAAAATTCTAAGAAATAAAAATGAAAGATTATGCCAAACTATGCAACGTTTTCTTTCCAGAAAATGTCATTTTTAATGAGGCTTTTTTTCTATGATGCCAAAAAGTGACATTCGTCACTGTATGTTTTTAAAATAATGTATAAAAACACATGGCAAATTCTTCAAATATTAAAATATATTTTAATGATTTTTCAAAAAATTTATATATATGTGTGTGTATGTTAAGATAAAAAGTTTTTTTAAATCAATTATTAATTAATCGTATCCTATGACATTTTTGATTACATGTTTTTAAATGAAACATGCACAGATGAATTGTTCACAATAAGACTTTTTATATGCATTTAGAAAATAGATACATGTGAATCTTCATTTAATGCCAACTTAAAATAATATGATTTTTAAAAGACCTACTGACCACAAATGACTGTTAGTTACGCCACATGACTTTTAGCGGACAACAGTAATATATTTTTTTCTTATATAATACTAATTAAAGATGCTAAACCACTCTACAACTTTTTTTTACTCTATACTTTATTTTAATTAGACTTTTTTCTTCATTTTTCCTTTGTTTTATTTTAATTCAGAAAATAAAAACATGATCATCATTGAAGAAGTCACGGTTGCAAATCATATATCTGGAAAATGAGCATCAGGTCACTGACCTACGTAAGTCTTGCTGGACAGCAAACCACAAGAGCAATACAGTACATCTGATCATACCTGCTACATTGTCATATTCACCAGCAACAAATGTTAACAGTGTGATGTTCTGATGAAGCTGGTTGACCAGCTAGTTGCGAGCTAGTTAAGAAGCCTGATTGGGAGACCAGCATCCAAAACACAACATATGCTGGTAATCAGCCATTCTGCTCTTTTCAACAAAGTATGCACATAACAAGGAACAGCACTTTCCCAGGACTGAAGGTTACAGCATTACATTGTTTAATGGAGAGCAGCCCAGTTACAGAGACTCTGATTATCACATCTTTCCTGGATGGAAGACATTCACAGCAAAATGCTTCTTTGCGGTCATGGCTTGCGCCCCTCCGTGCTGCCTCAGCTCACAATAAAGTCTAACAGTCATTTCCTGATGGACCTCCTTCAAAAGAATATTTTAATGTGATTGTAAGATTTCAGCCTGCAGTTATGTAGGCTAAGTGAGATTAAATTGAAGTACAAAGATGGGCTGGATGATGCGGTGCACATAACAAAGAGCCCATGAAAGTATGCATGCATTCTGGATCATTATTGACATGCATTGGTCATTTCTATGTGCTATACAAAGCAGCAAAAACTCAAATAGCCTTTTCGAGAGGGAAGCCAACAAAAAAACCAATTAGCCTAAATCACACTCTGGCTTATCCATTTAGCATGCAGCAATGAAATAACATAGGCTAACCTATATTTTTTGTGATGCATCACCTGCATGATGAAGGAGCTGAGCTTGCATTGCTTTCACCTTGGTCTAATTTGCCCGGTCAGGGTGACACTTGCTGACTGCATTTCTATAACATAGATCTCTCTCAATCTACAGCAGAGAGGCTATCAAAGAGTGTGTGTGTGTGTGTGTGTGTGTGTGTGTGTGTGTGTGTGTGTGTGTGTGTGTGCGTGTGCGTGCGTGCGTGCGTGCGTGCGTGCGTGCGTGTGTGTGTGTGTGTGTGTGTGTGTGTGCGTGTGTGTATGCTCTGTCCTTACGTGACCCTGGATTAGCCTGCATGTCATTTGCCGACAGTGACTGCAGTGAATGGCCTGTCTACTAAATGTATACTTGAAATGACCCTTTGAAATCACTTTGCACAATACAGAAAAACACGTGAGGTAAACTGCTGATTTGACAAAGCCTCAAGTCTCATTCTCTCTTCAAATTACATACACGTTGGATTTATGATTCATGCATGAAAAGACATTCATTGTCTATAAGGAGGATTCATCTCCCCAGGCAAAATTGTTGAAATTAAAAGAACAAATAGTGTACTTATTTGTTATTTATTCTACTCTAATCATTGTATTTTTTATAAATGTTATAAATATATATGCATATGCCATTAATTGACCAGGCTGATATATTAAAAACCACACAAAAAGTTTCAGAATCCCTTGAAATTGTCAACAAAAATAAAAGTTAACTAAATTCAATCCAGTGATATAGTCTCTGATATAGTTTGGTAACTGTTAATTCTACATCCATTTATTGCTTAAAGGTGCAGTAAGTGATTTCTGAGAAACACTGAAATCAACCCAAAACAAACACACCCCTCCCTTCATTGCTCCGCCCCCAAAATGCATGAACACGCAATGCAAGAGTGGATGTCTCTTTATCATAGCTAAAACGAAGCAAAATACTGCTTTGTGAAAAATAAAGCAAAGATGATGAACGAAAAAAAAAAAGAAAAAAAAAAGAAAGAACATACAGGGTATATACTAGCAAGAGTTGGTTGTTGGTTGCCAGCAGCACACCAGCTCCAGACAAACAATGACACTCAAAACTGTCCAGCTACTATAGCTAACATTACAACAACAGCATATCTTGGTTCTGTGAACCACAGTAAAACCAATGTTACTCACATATGGAGCATGAAAACATTGCAACCTTGGCATCCGTTTTCAGGCCTTCCTGCTTCAGTCTCTCCAGCGCTGGAAAGCTTTTCAAATATTAACGAGGGTCCTAAAGCTCTTTCCTGATCAAAACCATTTTTTCCAGTGATATTCCTCTGACCTTTTCTCTTTAGTAATGTCTCTCAGCCATCTCTCTTTCTACAGTCTTTCTTCAAATCTCCCTCTTGCTCACTCTCTCTCCTCCTCCATCATGAGTGGACACGCCCCCTACTGCTGATTGGCTACAAGTGTGTTGTGGTGCTCAGTCTGATCCACTTTCAACAGTGTTTCTCAGAAATCGCTTATAGGAAGGGTGGAAAAATGGATGCAGCAAGCATAAATAAAGCATTTGCTAAATGGTAGGGTTAAGTCATGGTATTTTGCTTTGACAGACTAGATGCTAATGTTGAATCTGCATATAGTACATCTTACTGCATCTTTAAGTCAGTAGAAATGCTGACTTAAAGATGCAGTAAGATGCACTAGATGCAGATTCAACATTAGCATCTAGTCTGTCAAAGTGAACTACCAAGACCCATGACCTAAACCTACCATTTAGCAAATGCTTTATTTATGCTTAAAGTTGCTTGCTGCATCCATTTTTCCACCCTTCCCATTGGGCTACAAACGACATGATTATAGTCATTCTGTGTGACATACAGTACCACTTCCTCTTGCAGTGTTTTACTAAGGGGCAGTCAGACAGTTTCTCCTATTTTAACCTAATATTTAAGGCAACAAAAGTGGAAGGTCCTACTGGCAGAGTGCCAAATAACAGGTCAATACGTCCAGACTCTGCGGCTTCAGTCCTTTTCCTTTCAGGCACTAAAGTATGCCCTCCACCCCCCTGCCTAAACACACCCAACCTTTCACTTGTTCTTCACCATTTACTCAAACACTTTACAACCATTCCATTCTGGTTCATCATTCTGGGTGTTTCAGCATAACTTACATGAAACAGCCGAATCTGAAACTTCTCTGAACATAGAAATTGTGTCCCAAATGACCTACTACTCTTGACTCTTCCATCAAGTGTGTATGAATTTGAGAAGGTTATTTTGTCATCCAGGAGTCTGACAGCCCCTATACTGTTCTTCAAATAAAAATGCTATTAATTTATTACAAAATGTGTAAAAAAACAAACAAAAAAGAATTAGCCAAATAATTATTGAATGCATCTTTAAAGTAATATAAAGCCATGTTGCTATTAACTAATATGGCAAGCCACTTTAACATTTAATCCTTAAAACCTACTAGTATCTATTTTCATGCTAGTACTTATTTTTTAGATACTAGTATCTATTCCATTAAGTACTAGTACTTATTCTTTAGGTACTGGTGCCTATTCTTTAGATACTACCTTTTTAAAAGATACTAGTAGTTATTCATTAGATACTAGTTCTTATTTTTTTAGAGACTGGTACTCATTCATTAGATACTAGTACCTATTAAATAGACACTAGTACTTATTAATTCGATTCTAGTGCCTATTAAATTGGTACAAGTAGGCTACTTATTTATTAGATACTAGTACTTATTCATTAGTTACTAGTCCTTATAATTAGATACTAGTTCTTATTCATTAGATACTAGTACTTATTTCGATAGGGACTAGTAACTATTCTTTTGTTACTAGTAACACATTTAAAAAATTTGCCATGACTTCTATGGGATCTGTCATTCAGATATCAACTATTCAGTTCTGACTAGTATGTATTCCAATTGTGACTAGTACATATATATTAGATACAAGTAGTTATTCATTAGGTACTAGTACTTATTTTTTAGATAGTACCTATTACTAGATACTAGTACTTGTTCATTAGCTACTAGTACTTATTCAATAGATTAAAAAAAATAAGTACTAGTAGCATGAAAATAGAGACTAGTAGGTTTTAAGGATTAAAATATATGTGAAGATGTTTTGAAATATTTGCAATATAAATATAGAAAAACTATAAACTGATTTTACATCATGCATTAAATTCACAAAAAACTTAGGCTATATAATAAGACCTTTATAAAAGGACTATACAGAAAATAATGCAAATGAAAGTCTTTTAAAGAAATGAATATTGGACACGCTTTGCTTGTAGGCTAATACTAAATCAGTTTCATAAACCTAAGTATCTTAAGGTAAAAAAAAAAAACTGTCTGAAAATAAAATGAACAGCTTATTATTGTTAGTTTAATAACAGTTCATTTTAACTTTAACAGCTAACGGACCATTTCACACATGGGCATACTATCGCAGACATCCGATCCAAGCTCGATAGGTAACTTCACCGCAAAACTTGCATGTTAAACTTTAAGGTGAGTCCGATTCAAGATGACTTGTTATCATCCTGGAAAAGATAAAGTACCCACCGGTGCATACGCTCAATAGAAGTCCGAGGAGAGGTAGAAGCCCATTGAAAAACGTGCTATTCCCAAATATGTGTCTTACTTCCTCTGCCATGGTTTCTGACTGCAGTGAGTTCCTCATCTGTGTCTGATCCACACACACACACACACACACACACACACAGCAGCCGAACCGCGCGTGGGCGGAACCTTCAGTCCAGCAGTGGTTTGTTTCCGACTAAAAATAAACTCGTCAAAAACGCAGGGCATTGCTTGCAATGCAGTTAGAATTTACACTCGTTCAGAGACAAATGATCGATGGATATAGGCTAATAGCAACAACTTCGAATTAATGGAAAAAACAAGGCTGTGCAAAGTTAAAAAGCAAAAGAGTGTCCCGGGATATCTGGGTATTTTAAAGTTCCTTTAATTGATAAAGATATTCAGTAGTCTCATACACGCTGTGCATTAGAGTTGTCTTCTTCAACTTCATTTGGTCGTGCTGGAATGCATTTGCTAAAATGTTCCTTGTAACATTACAAAACTGGACATATTGGAATGGCTTGGCTCAATGGGGTTCTGGGAGATGTCGCCCAGTTCACTCAGATTAAAGAGTGAGCCATGCTGGGCACGCTTTCCATGATCCTTGTGTTTTATTTATGTCTTCCAAGAGTGATAAATCCCCAGCTGAGTGGTGCCATTTACACCAATCAATCATTTTTATTGGTCCTCGATATTCTGAATGTATGTTACTCCTCTAATGCAAAGACTTCTGGAACTTGATACACATACAGACAAATATTTTCGTAGAGTTCGTGAATCGTGGAGAAGAGAGAACATATCGAATCTGATTAGCCTCAATTTTAAGTAATTTTTAAATAATTTCTAACGATCTGCAGAACATTAAATAATATAGCATGGATAGTTTGTTTTTAAAGGTAGTTATTATAAAGTGTCAGAGGGAAAGTTCGTAAAGGTCGAAATAACTCTTTGGATTCTCAGTAATAAATACAGGCCATTAAGCCTTAAAGGGATAGTTCACAAATACATTTTGATTTTGTCATTACCCTCAAGTTGTTCCAAACCTAGGCTATATGAAGTTTATTTCTTCTGTTGAACATAAAAGAAGATATTTTAAAGAAAGTTGGTTATCAAAAAGTTGATCATCAACTGTCTGGTTTCCAACATTCTTTAAAATATCTTCTTTTGTATTCAACAGAAGAAAGAAACTCAAACAGGTTTGGAACAACTTGAGGTTGAGTAAGTAATGACAAAATTTTCTTTTTTTTGGGTGAACTATCCCTTGAATGATTAGAATCAATTAATATATCGGTAGGAAAGAAAAACACATCACTGTGCTGGAATATACGCTGACACTGAATTAAACTTCAGTTTGAAGAACCTGTATTAAATACAGTTTGTATCAGTGTCAAATAAAAAGATAAACTTTTTAGGCTGAAAGACAGTCTCAGTCACCGTTAATTTTATTATATGGGCAAATTATGCAATGAAAGTGAATAACTGAGGTTTCCATTCTGCATAACTTAAATGTTTGTGTCCAAAACAAGAAGTGTGTACTATCTCTTCAACATCTTTATTAAAGTTAATAACTGAAGGAACAGACTTCCGTATTGTAATTAGACTAAAATATTATTTTAGTCTAAACAATGTTTATTTCTGACATCATTCTCCCAAACATTATTTTCCATAATAAAGCATGCCATCGCCCTCTGTTGGTTAAAACGTTGAACTTCAACATGAAACCCACTAAACTTTAACTGTAATTTAAAGATACAACACATGATAATTATAATAAATGATGTCATTAAAACAAGTTTATGCTTGAATGACACAAAATATTATAAATGTACAAATCAATTCACTGTCAAACAGCAAGGCACCATAATTCAGTTCCATTGAATGGAATTCAAACATTTTGCAAAAACTGTTCTGAATAAATTTTCCATTTATTAAGATAATAAATAGCAGGTGAACTCTTAAAAATATAAAACAGATTGATTGCAACTTTGTAGAAATATATTGTACTATCGCATCATCCTGTGATATAATTTCAATGTTGCATTAACTCACATCATGTAATTGCATCAAAAATAAACAATATGAAAATATATACATATATACAAATACCAAAACAAATGTTATTTCCAAAGCAATCTATGGATCTTAGAAGCTGTGTTAACAACTTTAACAGGTAATACAAGTTATTTTAAATAAATTACATTTGTTGGACTTTAACCTGTTCTATTGTTATGAACACATATATGGATTAAATGAGGCCTTTAAAATCAGGACTTTTTAATTCCATAACCAATACTCATTGCAAAATGCAAATTCATTTCAAGGTGCATTCTGGATTCAGTCATACTCATTGAGTGATTCATTGCTTGCTACAGAATTGCAAACTCGAGAACATTTGTATTTTTTCTAGTCCTCACGAAGGTAGGCCTCTGGAATATCTTCCAGGTCATTAATGTCAATGCTGGACACATATTCAGCCATTCTCTGGATTTCTTCTGCTTTAGTCTCAGCCAGTTTTTTCTTTGCTTCTCTTGAGATCTTTCTAATCTCCTCCACTTTGGACTGTGCCGCCTGCAGGTTAGTCTTTGTTGCTGTGCATGCATGCTCTGCCCCTGTAAAAATATAAGGATTGAATCAATTCACAGCCTGGATCAATCTCGTACAAGGGCTTTTTTAACGGATTGTGATAAATAAGGTCAATTGATAAACATACCTGAATTGTAGGCTGCCTCTGCTGACAACTCACAGATGTGGATGGCATTCATCCAGTTTGACTCAAAGCGTTTACATTCTTCCAATCTATCACTAACCTGACAAAAGAGAGAAACATCGTGAAAGCTCTGAAATGGAGTCCTCTTCAAATAGATATAACTACTTCCGATATCAACAAGGTCTGCTAATCAGTCTTACTTATCATTATTCATGTTGTTGCAAAAGGTAAACAACACTTAGATAAACGAAAGCAGACCTTGTTCTACAAAATGTTTAAAAAAAAAACATTTAAAGGAACAGAATTTACCTCTACTCTCTGGCCAATGATCACCTGCCAAATGCTGTCCTCTTCAGAAGGGGTCATTTTTCCTATTGAGGTAATGTATCGCTTCTGAAGTGCAATGAGTGTATGTAGTGCCTGAGAAAAGTTTAAACAATATTTTAGACATCAATCAAGTCTCCACATTGTGAAGTTTTACTGAGTGGACTATAGTTTTAAAATGCAGTGTTTATAAGTATTACCTTTGCATATTGTGTGTGGGCATCCACAAGGGCCAGCGTTGTCTGAGAGAGGTATGTGTTGGCACTGTCTGTGACCAGACAAGAGGCCCGACGAATCAGGGATTCATGCGAGAGGTTTTCAACCTGCTGGAGGAAAAAGGGATGCGTTTCATTACACTTGCCATGATGGTCAAGAATAAGATCGGGAACTATTTTTTTGATTTTTGTAAGTGAGTCTTGAGTTGGTTCTTTTCAATGAATCAGAAATGTACAGTGTGACAAGCTCTGAGACAAATGACTCTTTTGAGCCTATTCTTTTTAGTTAGTCAACAACACATAAAACTGAGTAAGAGCGGTTACTGAATTAACATACATTAACTAACTGACTCGCATAACCACAAATTTCATCATGTAGCCTACTACGTTTTGTTTTAAAAAGTAGTATTCTCAGGGAAAGATGAATATGTAAATATATAATACAGCACAAAGCTAGGGCAGTTATTTGATTAAAATGTCCCATTATAAACTTTTACAAGATTTCAAATTTGCTATTTTGTTATGCTTAAATCAAACCAATTACAAAGTAATTGTAATAAATACTTATTGCATTAATAAGAAATAAGAAAACCATTTGATTTGGCAACAATTATTAAAAAGTAGAGAATCATTAAAGGGATATTTCACCCAAAAATGTAAATCTGTCATAATTTATGCACCCTCATGTTGTTCCAAACCTGTACGAGTTTCTTTCTTCTGTTGAACACAAAAGATTGAATTGACTGAATGTCAACATTTTTATTTTTAGGTTTTGGCATAATTTGGAAAGTGTCCCAATCAACCTGAATTCACCCTAGCTATCCCATGCTGTCAACGCTCGGCTCTCCATACGTGCGTTTTAACACAAGTTTGTCAGTTGCTCATGCCTATAGCGTAAATGCACAATTTAAACATGCATTAGTTACCTGTGTGAAAGGAACCGCACAGAGGCCGCTGCCGACACTGAACGCGACTGCTTTGGATCGGGCAACCTTCGGCAGGCGCAGGAGACGCTGATGAACGGGGCTGCTGCAGAACACATTGGTCTTGTCCCTTTGATATAACAAAATAAATTAGACTGAGCATAAGACTTAATTTAAAATAATACCCCAACACGCATATCCACCACGATATTACAATCGCAAAAAAACAAAAAAAACACGCAATCTTACTTGAGAAGTTGAACGCACGCAGCGCTGAGTCGCAGCACAGACATGTTTCTCCGGGCAACCAGGAAGTCGGTCCGACTTTTAAGAAGATTCCCACTAGCACACAAACCACAGTTTCTAAAAGCCTGCATATTGCCTTACAGTCTTTTACTAATAAAAATAAATAAATAATAATATTCGTAGATTTATCCCTTAAGCCTGTATTTGTCTTAAAGTAAAGCTCTTGCAATTTTTAAAGTTGACAGCACTGGCCACCAGTATTTATATACTGCTAAAGGACTCTGCCCTGCATGCAGTGTATTGATCCGTTTATTCGGACCTTTAATCTTGATTTTAGCGGTTTAAGTTCAAGGAAAGATAGGGTTTGACGCACATTTACACACTGCGTCAGCACAAAAGTTGTATAACAGACTGGTAAACAGTGAGCAGTGGTTGTTTTGCAGTATGGTGACAGCTATCACAAAACAATGTGTTTTGGGAACAGATGCCATTGATGAGCATGGCCTGCACGTACAGTATTGGGTTGCCAATTTCAGAAAAGGAATTAAGAGACAATCGTGGTTCTTTATAGGAAAATAAGTGACACTCAAAATGTACTGTACCACACAGCTCAGTGTCTGTTAGGTTCTCAGATAGGCTAAACACATTTGTTTTGCTTAATTTTTACACAACTTAATCCTAAAAAGAATTTTAACGTCATAGAAATAAATGTCACATACACACAAATTACTGAAAGTTTTTGTTGCATTATACACTACCGTTCAAAAGTTTGGGGTCAGTAAGAATAATAATAATAATAAAAAGAAATTAATGCATTAAATTTGTCAAAGTGACAGTAAAGACATTTTAATATTAGAAAAGCTTTCTATTTCAGATTAATGCTGTTCTTTTGAACTTTCAATTTGAGCACGCTTGTCGTTCGTCTACATTTAAAATAACGAATAACGGCCACAGTGGTTAGATTTAATGAGTGGGACAAGAGAGGTCATGTATCTGAAAAATCAATAAGGCCCAATATAAGGGACGTTCCAGCTAATACGGGACAATTGGCAACCCTACCTACACGTCTCAAAGGGGTGTGGCAGAAAAACAAGTCCACATGATAAGAAAAAAATACTTAGTGGGCAAAATCTATCAAGGCAACATGGAGCCATAGCTACTGTGTGTTTACTTTGCTTTAGATAACTGAAGAAAGCTCTTGATAAACCAATTCAATCGACCTCAACCAAAAACTTATCTTTCAGCTTTGAATAGTAAGAGTGAATTGGTCAGAACAGTTTCTCAGCTCTTCCCCATCAAGTTGCTCATCTATTTTATATTATATGGGCATAAATATTTGGAAACCTGACACCAATATGGACTGTAATGATACATTATGTTGGTCCCCGTTTGCAGCCATAACAGCTTCCACTCTTCTGAGGCTTTCCACAAGATTTCTTTGGGAATTTTCTGAAGTTTCTGTGGGAATATTTGCCCATTCATCCAGCATAAAATTTGTGAGGTCAGGCACTGATGTTGGACAAGAAGGCAATCTCGGATCCATTTCATCCCAACATGTTTGATGGGGTTGAAGTCGGGGCTCTGTGCGGGCCAGTGAAGTTCTTCCACACCAAACTCATCCAACCATGTTTTTACGGACATTGATTTGTGCACTGGTGCACAGTCATGCTGGAATAGAAAAGGGCCTTCCACAAACTCTTACCACAAAGTTGTAAGCATAGCATTGTCCAAAATGTCTGTTGAAGCATTCAAATTTCCTTTCACTGGAAGTAATGGGCCTAGCACAACCCCTGAAAAACTAGTATCACCATTATCCCCCCTCCACCAAACTTTACAGTTGGCACAATGAAGTCAGGCAGGTAACGTTCTCCTGGCATCTGTCCAAACCAGATTCACCCACATTAGACTGCCAAACAGAGAAGCGGGATTTGTCACTCCACAGAGCGTTTCCACTACTCCAGAGTCTAGTGGCGGGGTACTTTACACCATTCCATCTGATGCTTAGCATTGTACTTGGTGATGTGAGGCTTGCATGCAACTGCTCAACCATGGAAAGCCAAATGTGTCCAAAACGGGGAATATAGCCAATATATATATGAAGAGTTCAGATGCAAAAGCCTCTAAGTGCCATCTGAAAGTTTCTTCTAGAATGATAATTTTTATCAAGCTTGTATATTTAAGTTCAATAGTTTCACTTAAATGACAATTAATTGGTAATCTTCTTTGCCATTTAAGGGAAATTACTGAACTTAAATATACGAGCTTGATAAAAATGATCATTCTAGAAGAAAATTTCAAATGGCACTTAGAGGCTTTTGCATCTGAACTCTTATATATATATTGTAATTTTGGTTTTACATTCTAAAGTATGTTCCTTACTGATTTGTATTCAAATATTCACGTGTTATAGACAAATAAAGTTTTTCTTCAAATGTGAAAATATATTTTAAAATATATTTTTTACCATATGGGTATCAGCTGAGCATTGACAACTTTCCATGCACCTCAGCACTCGGTGACCCCGCTCTGTGACTTCACTTGGTCTTCATGTGAATAATTGTTTTCTATTTTATTATATTTTAGAATGTGTCCATTTCTCAGTGTCACATGATTCTTCATTCTAATATTATAATGTACACACCAGTCTATGGTACACACACACTTCCCTCCATATAGACATTTTATATATAAAATGTGTGAGTGTTTGGACATTTATGCAATTTTAGTTATAAGTTTCATTTACCATGATGAATGCAACTATGTCCCAATTATATTTCCTTTTGGCCAGTATTGTTGCTGCACTTTTAAAAACATTTGTATCATATAGAAAGTTCAGTTTGTCTGTTATTTTAATGGTGAAAAAAAACTATCCTACAAAACCATTTACTCAACAAAAAGAAAGACCCATAGAAAGTGATGAAACCTCTCAAGGGAGTTCAGAAAGCACTTATCTCATGCAGTAGTATAAGAATGTACACATAAACAAAGAGTTTATAGAGCTCAGGGTTCAAACCACAAGAATACACAGAAATCACAATAAAGGCTGTTTGGAGGTCAGGATTGCATCATGTCACAGTGGCATGCAAAGGCCACAAAACATTATAGATATGTAACAAACATTTTGGCATTATCACTTTTAAGTTTTATTTGCATGACATTTCTGTTAGGGTATTTGTTTTTGTATTGTGCATACAGTACATGTTTGAGATGCTGAAACCACTCTGGCTCAGACTTAAGGGCTGTTTCTTTGTAATGTTATAATCTAATGATTGCAATGAACATACCGGTATCTACCTAATAGCGTGCTAAACCATTTTGTGAGTAATATGTGTTTATGTGTTTATATTAAAGGAGATATGAGCCTTGCAGCATCACATAAACTGTACCGATTTAATGTATTTACATTTTGGCACATCATATTTATTTTTCAATATTTCAATAGGACATGTGACACTTGTAGTAACCGCTGATAGGCCTATTAATATTTCCTTAAGATGCCTCAGAAAGAAAGTGTGCTGCATCCAGGGTGGCATAACATTACAGACATTACACATGAAAAACATTTGGAAAACCAAAACAACAGAAATTCTAAATCCAAAATGTAAATTTGTTGAGCTTGAATCATTGTTTATTTGTGTACATTTACATTACTGTATGTTAAATTGACATGATGTTCACCTACAGGATGCAAAAGACCCCTTAAACGCTTACTGTGTGTGTTAAGTGCTTTCCATATATGTAGATTATATATATACATACATACATTTCTTTCTTTTCTTTTACTTTGACATGCATGTAATGCAAAGAAAATAATGCTCAATCGAGCCAACAGAGGTCACTATACAGCAATATACTGCTTCTGAGAGGCACCGTCCAAAGACCTTATTGGCCAGACAAATACAAACTCTGGATGATTTTACATGGACTAGTCACTCTTAAAAGGATAGTTCACCCACAAATGAAAAAATGGTCATAATTTACTCACCCTAATGTTGTAACAAATCTGTATGAATAACCAGACTGTTGACGGTGCCCATTGACTTCCATAGTATTTTACTATGGAAGTCAAAGGGTGCCGTCAACTGTCTGGTTACCAACATTCTTTAAAATATCTTCGTTTGTGTTCAACAGAAGAAAGAAACTCATACAGGTTTGGAATGCATTTAGGTATGTTAAAATCACATAGGCACTTTTAAAACATTTACAAACCATCTAGTTTGACTGAATTATTAATTAAAGACTTTACTAAAAGATAATCATGATTGTTTAATTGTGTCAGATGAGATGGTGTTGTTTTTGCATCTGAAATAGTAAGCCATAGCAGTATAGAATTTCTCATCTGTAAACCCATAGACGAGAGGACTTACTGCTCTAGAAGTGATACTAAATGCCAGGAAATTTATAAATCGGACAGTCAGATATGATTGAATATCATACTGCATAACTACATTCTCAATGTAAGGGCACATCAACTCGGCAGTACATAAAAACAGCTGAATTATGTGCAGGGAAATGGTGCGCTGCCCTTTTGATGCTGACTTCTTATTGTCACCAGATGCTGCACGTGCAGCAAGGTATATCATTACATAACAAAAGACTTCAATGATGAAAATAACCACAAGCCCCACAATGTTCAACAAGCTCCTGGCAAAAAAATTTATCTTTTCCGGAATCATAATCTCATAATGACAGTGTGTGAGTTGAGACAAGTATTCATGAGAGGCAGTGCTGACAAGAATGAACATATCAACAAAGGGGTTTATGGAGCTCAGGATCCAAATCAGTAAAATCACCATTATGGCTCTTCTAGAGGTGGAGATCGCATGATGTCGGAGAGGCATGCAAATGGCCACATAGCGCTCCACGCACATGGCTGTAATAGTCAGTGGTGCAGATGCTGTGAGCACATCCATCAACATGCAGATGGGGATACAGAAATACAGCGGTATTAAAACTAAGTTGTATGATAAGAGCACAACAAAATCTGCCAGACAAAGAGCTATTAGGTCTACCAGAAGAGAGTGACCAAACAATATATAGCGTGTCTCTGTTCTGAAAGTTTCTTTCTTGGAGAATATTAAGAGCATGAGGAAGATGAGGTAGATGAAGGGCCACAAGAATATCTGGGTCAGCGCCAGTGAAATATTCCTCCGGACAGGGTCAACTTGGACCAATTGTATCTGTTCATCAACACTGGCATTCTGACTGGCCATTGTGTGCACATCTGGGAGAAAATTAGACAGAAATTAGACAAACAAAAACACAGCCTATATTTGAGACATACCATGACTCATCCTTGAGAAATAAATAATCAACATTGATAATATACATTATCAATAAGCTTCAAATATTTATGTTGCAATAAAAAAACTTATGATTTCAGTTAACATAATTTCATTCTTGTATTTATAATGAATTAAACTGTCCCAATTTTATATAGAGATTTCATTGTGACATTTATTCTCAATATTTAATAAGTTTCAAATATTTATGTAGCCATACAAATTATATTTCAGTTTGCATACAGTAAATGAAGGTCATGAAATCAGTAAAAAATATCACCTTGCTTCATTACTTACTGACAGTAGGACTCTATTCTTGAGCCCTGGTCATCAAGTGTAATAAATGCGCTGTGAACAAACATTTATATAGAGTTTGACAGAGTATAACTCCTGTGGATCTGCTTACTTGTTGACATCTAGAGCTAAATTTAGATTTGCTTGTGTTTAGGGGATAGACATGGCGTACTAAGACACAATCATGCATTTACATTTCTTTTATTTACAATATGTCATAAGAGTCAAAAGCTAGATTAGTGCACAAACTAGAGTCAAACTAAAATAGAGCAGACAACTGGAATGCCATTAGGCTAGATTCTATTCCTCAGTGGCATCTGTTTCTTTTCCATATGGCATTTCTAAAGCTACACTTTCTCTCCTTTTATGCTTTTCATTCTATACCACTCAGATAATACAGTTTACCACATGCATTCTGACTACAGCTAATTGTACATCTATCTCAAATTTGTTACATGCACATATTTACAACCTTAAAAACATAACTGTTAATATATTGTTTCTGTAGCTAACATAATGAAGATACAGAGTTTTCGGTTATTTCAACAATCCTTCAACATGCATTGTATTGTTATACATCCCATGTTGTGTTGTGGACCTTAAGTTTGCCTCTTTGTTTCCTGTGCCATTTTTTTTTTTTACCTATATGCCCCAAGCTTCAATAACCTTGAAGCTGGTCTTACCATTGACATCCCCCCCCCAACACACACACTCCAGCCACTAATCCAGCCAGTCCACCTTGGTCTGGCATCAAAACTCCACCATCCGTCTTGGCTCCTCCCTCCCTCGGCTCCACCTTGAACCATTGGCCTTGTGGCTTCACCGGGCTCCCTTGACCCTCTGGCTTCACCTTGATCGGACGTCGCCTCACCTACACCACTACCTTGCAAGCCATCTGCTGCGTGCCGTCTCTCCACCCCTACGGCTCCGTCTGGCTCCATCTTCCCTCTGGCTCCACCTCAGCCCTCAGTCGCTCTGGCTCCACCTCAGACCTCGGTACCCTGGTTCCACCTCTAGGGTCATTGCCACGGCTCTGTCACGGCCCCTGAAGCCTGTGGTATCGTGCCTGTCCATCGGCTCTTTGTCTGCGCTCTGGGCTCCTTCTCCACCGGCGCCGTCTCCATTCGTCAACCCCATGGCCTCGTCAAGGAGATTTGCGCCATGGCTCCTCCCGCCCTCGACTCCACCGTGGGGCATCATCCTGGCTGGACTCTGGATATTCACCCTACTCCTCCTGCTCCTGGATTTCCCCTGGCTCCTCCTGGCTCCTCCAGTTTTCAGTGCCCTGGACTATTTTTGTTGTTTCCTGTTTTTTCCACACCCTCCTCCAGAGCCCCCTCCCTCCCTCCCTCCCTCCCTCCTCAGTTGGACTATTTATGGCGTGAGGACAGACCTTTTCTGGAGGGGCCTTCCCTGTGACCTTTTTTTGTGTGTGTTCTCCTGTCATTAATTACTCATTAGTTCCCTTTGTTTGCTTCATGTATTTATACCCTTTGTTCTCCCTCATTCTCTGTCTGTTCTTGTCAATGTTAAGTTGTGTTAGTGTGAGTTTCCTGTCTGATCTCCAGAGTTTTGTCATTAAATACCATTATAACTATTCTCCTTCATCTTTGTGCTGTTTACACAACTGTGCCTTGACAACTACAGAGCTTGAACACAAATAAGCACGGCACTGTTTCAAAGCAGCTGCCTATCAGTGGGTACCAAACTGAGTCGAAATAGTCTTAGCTATTGGACCCACAGTCCGCCCGTGCCTATTGATTCCCAACCTGACCTGCACCCTCACCACAAATGACAATGTGAATATTATTTCACCTATTACATCAAATATTTGTGGTTTATCCATCAGGTACCCGCCTGCGTAAGGTCTCTAGTCTGGGTCGCGCACACACTGCAGCTGCCAGTCAGCTCCATTACAGCCACAGAGGCCATCCCTGAACATCCCTCCTCCGGTCCGCCTCCACCCCACCACCCTCCTGGACTCTGTTCCCTTTTGTTTTTGAAGCATCTGGAACCTGTTCCTTAAACAGGGGGGGCCGCTAGATATTCTGTATTGTGTGTTATTGTGGACTGTTAGGTTGTATCTTGGTTCTCTGCTTCCTTTGCAGGTTTTGTAGTTTTTTAGTTCCTTTTTAGATTGTTTCTCTTTGATTGCCTCCCCAGATGTGTCTCTTTCCCTTTTCAGCCTTGTCTGTGTATATAGCCTCTGTGTTTCCCTTGTTCTTGGTCACTTGTTATACCTTATATCCTAGTTCCTTGTTCTTGTTTTATCTATTAAAAGCTGCAATTAAATGCTTGTGTCCTCCTGCATTCATCTGCCTTCACTTTACATATACCATTGTGAAAACCACCCTACATTAACCAAGATACTGAGATAAAACAAGATACAACCCAATTATTAGATGCCTTTCCTGGCGGCTCACTGTAATCCTATGGCAGGACATTTAGGACAAGCAACGACACTAAATGGTCTCATGACCCGATTCTTTTGACCGGGCATTCATGAGAATGTGCGCAGATGGTGTGCAGCTTGTCGTGAATGTCAGTTGGTGAATCCACCGGCCTCCCCAAAAGCACCATTGCGCCCTCTTCCTCTAAAGCAGGTACCCTTTGAATGAATTGGTATGGACCTCACTAGCCCGTTAGAACGATCTGTTTTCCCCCTTCAAGCTTCTTTATGGACGTCAGCCCTGTGGGGTGTTGGACGTCCTGAGAAAAACTTGGGAGGACGGACCTTCAGATAGTCAAAACGAAATTCAGTATGTGCTGGACCTGAGAGCTGGACCTGAGAACAAAACTCCACACTTTGGGGCGGCTCTCTATGGATAATTTGTTACAGGCCCAGGACAAACAGAGCCGGCTGTTTAACAGGGGAATTAGACTACGTGAATTTCCACCGGGAGATAAGGTACTTGTACTGCTTCCTATGTCTAGCTCTAAATTACTCGCGAAGTGGCAAGGACGCTTTGAGGTGGGGGTCTCAATATTGAGGTGGTTCAAATGGACAGGAGCGGGACAAGTCAGATATATCACCTCAACCTCCTCAAAAAATTAGAGTGAGGTGGAGTCAGTGACGTAAGCAACGGCTGTGAGCAGGGAAGATCTTGGGCTAGAAGTGAGTCCAATTTCTCGCTCTGGCCCCAGGAGGAGATCACCTCTCAGCAGAGAGAGACGGACTGAGGACTCGTGCCTGTGCATGCGCTGAATGCTCTGGAGAGATGCATCATTGATTGTGAATTTGGACTCAGTTTATTGAAGCCCCTAAGCGTGACTTTTGTTTTGACCATTTGAAAGTGAATAAAGCATGAGCCTCAGTAAAGCCGACCCTGTCCTCTTCCTTCCTTATCCTAAATTACATTCGACATAACAATGCCTTTAATCCCTATGTACACGAGTGATAAAACAGTTCAAGAAAGTTCAACAAGTTCCTGTGAAAAAGTAGTAATGAGGGAAAAAAAGACATAAACCAAAGGGTTTAGAGCTTGGGGGCCAAAAATCTAAAATAGGACACTTTGAAAAGGCCACATAAGGCAGTGGTTCTCAACCCTGGTCCTGGCATACATTTGTCATAGACTGTATTTCATTAAATGTTAGAGAACCATAATGCTGCATATGTATTAATTTATGGAATTTGATCCAATTTATTTTTCGAAAAACAAAAACAAAAAAAACAAACAGATTATTATTGTTTTCCCTTAGAAGTATCAAATAGAAAGTTTCACAAAAAAAATTGAAAGTGTCTTGAGTATCACACTTACTGGCCTTTGCATGTTTGTTTAGTAAATATTATTATCACAGATGTATTACAAATGAAAGACATTAGAAGTCTTCAGAGAGAGAAAAGGAATTATATATCAAATGCAAATGCTAGATTAATTCACTTTTACTATAATAGTGTGATATATTCACAAGTCAGTGATGCTGTACTGTTCTTTTCTAACATGTGAAATGAAACAGAAATATTAGAAACAGAAATATTTATTAGATGCCAAAATGAATAATAATAATTTATGAATAATCTCATTAAATGTGTATACTGATCTCAAATAGTCTGCAATTACATATAAATTGTTCAATACAAAAGTGGATCTATTTGTGAATTTGTATCTAATGCAAATTTAAAATAAAATATTAAAACATTTAAATTGTTAATAATTAAATTACATAATTATGTTCAAATCAATTACTAAAACTTAAAACAATATACATAAAATATTTGAAAGTGTAACAAGTAATGCCAACATTGTAATCAGCTATGTGATACACTAAATAAAATACTCTCTAAATACTCATATTTTTTAAATTGATTATTCTAGCAGTCACGTACACTGCATGTGAGAGGTGTCTTCCCAAGACAAATCTTGCAGTTGGCCAGACAATTTAAAACTCTCAATCTTCATTATTTGAATATATCAACTAGAATGGGATGTTTAGGCTTTTGGTCAACCAAAACTGTTTTTGATACATTACAAATTTTACTTCATGACATTTTGAAAGGAACTTAGACAAGATAAAATCCCATAAACACTCTTTAACCTTTAAAAATAGATAATCATGTTTGTTTTTCAGTGTCAGATGAGATAACATTGTTTTTGTATCTGATATAGTAAGCCATAGCTGCATAGAATTTCTCATCTCTAAACCCATAGACGAGAGGACTTATTGCTCTAGAAGTGATACTAAATGCCAGGAAATTTATAAATCGGACAGTCAGATATGATTGAATATCATACTGCATAACTACACTCTCAATGTAAGGGCATATCACCTCGGAAGTACATAAAAACAGCTGAATTATGTGCAGGGAAATGGTGCGCTGCCCTTTTGATGCTGACTTGTCACCAGATGCTGCACGTGCAGCAAGGTATATCATTACATAACAAAAGACTTCAATGATCAAAATAACCACAAGCCCCACAATGTACAACAGACCCCTAGCAACGTGATGAATCTTTTCCGGAATCATAATCTCATAATGACAGTGTGTGAGTTGAGACAAGTATTCATGAGAGGCAGTGCTGACAAGAATGAACATATCAACAAAGGGGTTTATGGAGCTCAGGATCCAAATCAGTAAAATCACCATTATGGCTCTTCTAGAGGTGGAGATCGCATGATGTCGGAGAGGCATGCAAATGGCCACATAGCGCTCCACGCACATGGCACCGATGGTTAATGGTGCACTTACTGCAATTGCTTCCGTTAACATGCAGATGGGGATACAGAAATGCAGTGGTATTAAAACAAAGTTGTATGATAAAAGCACAATAAAATCTGTCAGACAAAGAAATATTAGGTCTACCAGGAGAGAGTGACCAAACAATATATAGCGTGTCTCTCTTCTGAAAGTCTCTTTCTTGGAGAATATTAAGAGCATGAGGAAGATGAGGTAGATGAAGGGCCACACAACGATCTGGGTCAGCGCCAGTGAAATGTTTCTCCGGACGGGGTCAACTTGGATAAGTTGCATCTGCTCATCGACACTGGCATTCTGACTGGCCATTGTGCACACATCTGGGAGAAAATTAGACAGACAACAAAAGCACATTTACAATAATACATAAAATATGTGAGAAATAAATAATCAGTGCTTTAGAATAAACAATGTACATGTAAATTCTAAATAAGCTCCATGTTGACTCCAACAAAGACTGAACAAGTATTCAGTTTACAACAATACATTTTACATAACCTTGCTAAACCATTTACATAAAGTATTCTTGACTCTATCCTTGAGTCCTGGTCATATCAGGTGTAACTTTACCTGCATGAGCCAAATGATGAAGTGTGCTGTGAACAGACATTTATATAGGGTTTGATAGAGTAAAACTCTAAAAGACAACACCTACTTGGTTGATGACATCTAGATCTAAATTTAGATTTGCTTGTGTGTTGAGGGTAGACATGGAGCACTGAGACGCAATCATGACATTAACCATAACAAGTAATATATGCAACACAACAGTTTTACAGTGAGTTATAGTGCGCTGCCTGTAACAAAATAGCCAAAGTACATACATTTGAAGGTTACAAATTTTCTGCTGCTGTCTCTGTTTCTACTTATAATCAATGCTCTTCCTTCCTTCCTTCCTTCCTTCCTTCCTTCCTTCCTTCCTTCCTTCCTTCCTTCCTTCCTTCCTTCCTTCCTTCCTTCCTTCCTTCCTTCCTTCCTTCCTTCCTTCCTTCCTTCCTTCCTTCCTTCCTTCCTTCCTTCCTTCCTTCCTTCCTTCCTTCCTTCCTTCCTTCCTTCCTTCCTTCCTTCCTTCCTTCCTTCCTTACTTCCTTCCTTACTTACTTACTTACTTCCTTACTTACTTCCTTACTTCCTTACTTACTTACTTACTTCTCGTGGATTGTTGGTTTTTGGCATACTGAGATCTGTAATATGGTACAACCTTAAATGTGTTATCTGTGCTTGTTCTGTTATTTATTTCATGTTTTAATAATGTTTTTGCTTTTTATTTTCTTTCATATTTGAACGTTAATATGAAATTCAAAATCCATTGGAAACTAATGCAAATATGATGGATGCATTTCTGAGACAAAACAAAGACCCTATGATTCTCAAATGTTCATGCTGCATATCTCGAGGTTGTGAAAGTTAGAATTCACTGTTAGTAAACACAAACTGTGAAAGGATTTGGGAAATTTGAAAATTTGTGTCTAAATGTAGATGTAGTCAGTTTCACAGTACAGATTGCATTTTATTAAATGGACCACATGCTGCTCATGTATTTACAATTTTACCTCTAAATCATTTTTTATTTATTATTTATATTTTAAACAAAAAAATTGCTCACATTTCGAAAACACTTTTTTTGGGGGGGGGGGGGGGGGCATTTTACAACTGTTGATATTTAAAAAATTCTTATTAGAAACATTTTTTAATGTCATGGGTGTTGCTCACTTTTAGCTAGTGTTTACTCAAAATATTTCCACCATACTGACATGAGGGCCTAATCTGTGCACAAGCAGTATACAAAACACACAGTTTGCAATTTTTAATTAGGCCTACAAGCAACTTTGAAAGATGCTTATTTGCTTTCAATAATGCATGACTAGACCCTCAGTCAAAGCCCACAGACAACCTGATGTGTCTGTTTTGAGATTTAAATCAGCTGTTGAAGTAACTAAAAGATAACATACCAAAATGTTACGATCCTCTGTATCTGTTTTGTGTGGGTTGTTGTTTTGTATATGTGTGCAAGGATTGGCTGCCATTGGAGGAGCCTAATTGGTGGATCTACTGATGCGCTGCTTTAAAAGGGCGGTGCTAACCGAAGATGTCGAGCTCATTCTGGCATTGGCCTTGTGGCGTGAAGAGCTCCGGATTCCTCCTCCTGTCGGCTCTGTTTCGGTTCTGTTTTATGTTTTAGGAGCGTAGGGGTGTCCTGCCATTTATTTTGACTTTGTTTGTGGTTTGTTTATTTTTATGGAGTTAGGGAAGTTTCTTTGTAATTTTGTTTATTCCCTGATTAGGTAATTTATACATGTTTGTTTATAAGTCTATATTGTTTATTATTTTGGCCTTGGGGCACCCTGAAGCCATTGCTCCTTAATTCAATTACTTTTTCCACCTTAAATAAATTATACTTTTTATGGAACTTAGAATTGTGTCTTTGGTGATCTGTCGGCTGGGGCTGGTTTCCTTTTTACCAACTGCAAAAGTTCACATCAAGCCCGTCCTTATTGCACGGGTCGTAACAAAAATAAAAAACATACACAAAAGATCTCTGTCTGTATAATATATTATATTATATTATATTATATTATATTATATTATATTAGATTAGATTAGATTAGATTAGATTAGATTAGATTATAGTCACGATTACGTTCTTTCATGTCTGCACCTGTTCTCGTTAGTCCTGATTAGTTCATCTTCCTCCACCTGTGCCTGTTTAGTTCCCTCCTTAGCCTTGTGTATTTATACTCCCTGTTCTGTAATATCCTTTGTCAGTTATTGATGAATGTCATGCTTGTCAGACACCAGTAAACTCTTTGTCAACTATATTCGGTGTTATGCATCTTCCTGAATCGGCTACGTTGTGACAGAATAATTGACCCTCTTAAATGAGTAAAATAAGGAAGATGGACTCACCTGCCCTGCCCCTTCCTTCTCCAACCAGAGAACCGACAGTGGTACCAGCCGACTCTCTCTTGCTACCAGCAAGCCCAGGGTACCCACCGAGGCCGCCCCAGAGCCGGAGCCCAGGCAGGCGGATCAGCCCATCGCAGAGCCAGGAGCGGACATTGACTTAATAAATCTGTGGACCGCGGATCCAGTTCACACCCAAGTCCCCACCCTCGAATCCTCACCTTCTTCACCGGTCCCGTCCGGTAATGACCCTCTTCAGCCAGTCTCCCTGCCTGACTTTCTAGTCCCGACTCCCGTCTCCATCACTGGTCACGGCCAGTCCCCTGGATCTGTCGGCACCACTGGTGTGGTCCAGCTCCTCGGCTCTGCCCCCGCTGCTCACTCCATGCGGCTCATCCTCTGCGCCTCGGGCTTCTCCTTCACCAGCTCGGCACAAGGTAGAGTCCCCGGCTGCACCTTGGGCCTCCAGGCCCACATCTCCTCCTCTGCCTGTCAACACGTCGCCTTCACCTAGGCTCATCGCTTCCTTGTCACTGTCGTGGCCCTTCTGCCCGGAGACTCCGCTGGGCTCCTTCGGAACTCCAGGTCGGCCTTCGGAAGTCGATGCCCAGCTTCTACCATGAACTTCGGGGGTTCCGGCGAAGCCTACACCCTGCACCCCACGATGTCATTGGGCTCCTCCCTTCCTCTGACCTCCCCGTCGCCCTCAATCACACTATCGTCACCCCGTTCAGCCGGATCTCCGTCACCGCCTCAGTCCCACGAACCAGCGGCTCGGCGCCAAGCTTCCAGGGCTGCTATGTCATCCTGGTCCATCACCCGTTCTGTGTCGCCCCGGCTCCCCTCACCATGGTTCCACCTCCGCCGATTGTCATGTGCACAAATTACACAAAATATGAAAATATTACTTTTAAGTATTTCTAAATGGATTGCTTGAGCTCTGGTCATATATCAAGTGTAATATTAGGAGCCAAATGAGGAAGTATGATGTGAATAAACATAGCTACATTTAGATTTTATTTTATTTAGGGGACAGATAACCGAGGAGAACTTATACAGTCATGCTTAAACATAAAAATTTTACCCCAAACAAATAAGTATGTGCAACAATTTTAAAGTGTATTAAAGTTTATATGAATGATACACATATATTTAAGCTTTAATAATTATCCTTCGCAATGGTTGGCCATGTTCAGTGGTATCAGTTCTGGGTTTAATTTTTTTATTTTATTATTATTATATATTATTATGGTTTTGTTGATTACTTGTTATACTAATAAGGGTAACACTTTATTTTGCAGTCCTGTTCCCCATGTACATACAATGTACTTATTCCTTAATTACTATCTGTCTTTCTGTCTGTCCATCCGTCCGTCCGTCCGTCCGTCCATCTATCTATATACATGTTGACTAAAGGAAACGGTGCACCCTCCTACTTGTAACTTTGTTGTCACAATATGCAGCAATGCTATCATTGCATAACTACTACTCATGTGTATTTGTCTGAGATACTGAGTGTCACAAAGTCCATAAACTATAACCACATAACTTTTCTTTCTTTAAAGAAAGTTTCACAAAACTATGGAAGTGTTTTGGGTGCTGTATTCTCTGTAGGCCAATGTTTGTTAAACATATTTACATCATTATAACAGACTGGTTCTTTGTGGTGGAGGTATACTCAGGAGACTAATCAGAGTTAGAAGTCATTAAATAAATATTTGCTTTGCAGCTTGGCTCGGTGCAACTCGCAAAGGGATCAAGCAACTTAGCCTCATGTTGCCAGGTGGGATGCATCATTGCCAAACAATTAGGAAGCACAAATTACACTGATATGCAATAACTATGCACTGATAAAGCACATAATTAGTCACATAGGATTTGACTCTGTGAAGATTTGGTCAACTGGTTTCCGTGATGCACATCTGATCCTTAGGGTTATTTCTAGTGTTAAGAATGGTAGGCTTTCAGAAACATAATAACAAATAAATAATTGAAGACTTTTGAGTGTTTTAGTGTAACATAGATCTGAATATTTAGCTGATATAACACTACAAATGTGTTTATTATTTTTGTGCATCAAATAGGCCTAGATAGACCAGGGATGACCAACTTTGGTCATGGAGGGCCACTGTACCGCAGAATTTAGCTCCAACCCTGATAAAAAATCACCTGCCTGTACCTTTTTAGTAATTCTGAAGACATTGTTCAGGTGTGTTTGATAGGGTTAGAGCTAAACTCTGCAGGACAGTGGCCCTCCAGGACCGAAGTTTCCCATCCCTGATATAGACCAATAGCATGAAGACCCTTTACATTTTCGACCAATTGTGGGATGCAATAAAGTGGGATCTACAAAGAATGGTGAAAGCACGCAAAACAAAGCAAAATCGTAGAATTTGTAAAGGCGATTTAGAAATTCAATTCCGAATGCTTTTTATACAGTAAAAAAAAAAAAAAAAAGAGTACATATCTGGGGGAAAATTAACATATATATATATATATATATATATATATATATATATATATATAACATTTTATATGTTAATTTTTCCCCTATATATAAAGGTAGCTCTATATTTATGTGTAAAGGCTTTATCTTCTGTAAAGTTGTTGTCTGGGAATGGTTGATTTAAATTAAAATATGTTATAACTAAAAGGAACAAACTGCTCAGATGCCCCAACACCCGTGCAGAGACGACTCGAAGCCTGTGAAGAGACGACTCGACGCCTGTGAAGAGACGACTCGACGCCGGCGATATGTTATGCCCTAAATTAATACATGATTAACTAACTGTATTTTTCTATGTACATTTCTGAAATGCACTTTCTGTAAAGCTGCTTTGAAACAATATGTATTGTGAAAAGCGCTATACAAATACATTTTAATTGAAATTTGAATTGAACAAAGGCTTAATATTTTTAGCTAATATAACTAAGTTTAATACTTATATCACTAAGTTTCATCAGTTTAATATTTACATCACAGCGAGTAGCAGCACTTCTAGATGTTGACCAAAAACATGCAGACAGCTTGTTTTTCAAAGCCCCTAACTGCTCCAGATCTTCTTTATGATAAAACTTGCTGTTTGCTTTTAGTTGTTCGATGATTCCCTCTTCCGTCCTCATTTTAGGTCAGTGCACTTTAAAAAACAGACAGTTGTGAGATACGTGTCTCAGTGGTCTAATGAGTGACGCATATGACTCTGCAGAGAAGCTGTCAATGTACTTTCGTCTCTGAGTACTTTGCTGCCCAGCAGAACAAACAATATGGTAAAATAAGGCAGAGCACATGAGTTCACAGTCAATAATTGATAGCTCTGTTAATGACTAGCCATATGAAACATCCAAACATTCTAAATACGCTCTTCTAGTGGTGAATATTTGACAACATACATAATTAAAAAAAACGATAGAAAGAAAAATACTTAATAACCACAAAATAACTTAATTAAATTGAATGTAATTTATTGAAACTTATTTAGTAAATAGAATATAAAAGTTTTAAAGTAATTAAATATTTTATAATATAGTTTTGCTATAGGGTCTTGTTAACCAGATGAAGAAATTAGGTCTATATAAAACCTTGGATACAACATTTATAAAAAATTACAACACACACACACACACACACACACACACACACACACACACACACACACACACACACACACACACGCACACACGCACACACGCACACACACACACACACACACACACACACACACACACACACACACACACACACACACACACACACACACACACACACACACACACACACACACACACACACACACACACACACACACACACACACACACACACACTAGATAACTTGATTTTATTTTTGTTTGGATTGTTTGGTTGTTAATTGCTATAATTATGCTTTGTGTTCATAGCGTGAAATTAAGTCATCCTGTGGGGAAACAAATCCCATTTCTTTTGTCATGAAGCAAATCTTCAGCAATATAAAAGTGGGCTACCCATCTGGCATCTCTGATCATCTTTTAATTTCTCTTCCACCAGAGGCAGCTTGGTGAGTCAACAAGCGTGTGAAGTTTATTTTGTGAACAGAAGTCAGATCAGATGTAGATTATTCAACGAATTATCCAGTGAACATCACATTCGATTAGATTGCATTGCATTATGTTTAAAGTACATAATGTACATAAAGTACAATTACCGACATTTGTTTTATAACATTTTCATTTTTCCACATTTTAAACTAAACAAATGTTATTTTGCAAAATTCCTTTCAGCCTTTGTAACACCAGCAGTGTTGCAAAACCCTTGAAAACATGCAGAATCTGACAGAACTCCCAGGCAACACAACATCCAGCAACAACCTTTCTGTCATTGTAAAGGTGTGTGTGGTGATCCCATTCTTCATTGCCTTCATGTTCTTCATCCTCCTGACGTTGTACACCTTTGCATCTCACAGGCAGTTCTTTGACAGCTCCCGTTATATCCTCTTCACCTACATGCTGATAAACGACACCCTGCAGCTGCTCTCCTCTGTATCCCTCTTCTTGTTAGTGATGGGCGCTGTGCAGTTTGCAATCGTCTACTGTGCACCACTGCTGTTTGTGTCCACTGCTACCTTCCTAAACACCCCACTAATCCTTTCCACTATGTCACTGGAGCGCTACGTGGCCATTTTCTACCCGCTTCACCGTCCTGCCATCTGGAGACCGGAATGGATTTGGATCATCATTTTAAGTCTGTGGATCATCAGCTGCATTCTGCCCACTGTCGACTTTGTCTTGTTGCGGCTCAAGCCGGGTGTAGATGTCCACTCGACCCCTGTCCTCTGCAAGAGCAATGTGCTCAATGCTTCTCCTATTCAAGCTCTGTTCAAAGTGAGCCTCAATGGGATCTTCTTTGCAGTGGTCGCTGTGGTCATCCTCTTCACGTACATTCGGATCCTACTGGAGACCCGTCAGATGCGGCAGGACCGAGTGTCAGTGAGGAAGGCTCTGCACACAGTTCTGCTTCATGGGTTCCAGCTTCTCCTCTGCATAATGGCTTTCTCACAGCCTGTCGCAGAATTCTTACTTGTCCAACGTGTAAACTTGTCTCAAGCAGATATGTCTTTTATCTACTATTTCTGCTTCATCCTGCTTCCTCGCTTTCTGAGCCCGCTCATTTACGGCCTTAGAGATGAGAGCCTCAGAAGCTATATGAAGAAAGCCATGCCTTGTTATGGTGCACGTGTTGACCCAAATAAAGAAGTTAAAATGGCTAAATGAGAGTGTAAGAACAATGTTGTTGTTTGTTATTGCTTTTGTAAGAGTGACAGATTGAGCATTTAAAATCAATGTACATTCTGTTGTATATTTGACACACACCATCAAAAACTAAAGTTTCATATTTATATCATTTGATGGATAAACATATTTTCTAAAAAATTAATCTGTCAAACCAATATTTAATAATTGTGTTCACTAACAGATGATTTTTAATGTATTTATTTTTCTCCACAGAGAACAGAATAATTATATTAGGATCCTGAGGTCATAAGATTTCTCCCCTTTAACTTATGTACATTATTTTCTGTAAATGCAGGCTGATAATATTTGAATGTAAATATACTGAATTCTATGAAAATACATTCAGAATTACATGAATAATAATAATAATAATAAAAATGCAACAAAAAGTGTGGGCTCACAATTACACTAATGTTGTAATTACATTAAAGTTTGGGGTTGGCAAGATTTTTTTAATTTTTGATCAAAAATATAGTAAAAAAAAACAAAAACAGTAATATCGTGAAAAATTATTACCGGTACTATTTAAAATAACCGTTTTCTATTTGAATATATTTTAAAATGTAATTAATTTGTGTGAATTTTTAGCAGCCATTACTCCTGTCTTCAGGGTCACATGATCCTTCAGAAATCATTCTAATATGCTAATTTGGTGCTCAATAAACATTTCTTATTAATTTCAATGTTGGAAACTGTTTTGCTGCATAATATTTTTTATGGAAACAGTGATATTGTTTTTCAGGATGCTTTGATGAATATAAAATTTAAAAGAACAGCATTTATTTGAAATAGAAATCCTTTGTAACATTATAAAAATGTCTGTACTGTTTACTGTAATTTCTTCTTCTTCTTTTTTAAATCACACTGACCCCAAACTTTTGAACGGTAGTGTATGTATATGATATACAAATATAAATGTTTGGGCAATATTTTAGATCTTATTTTCTATGAAGATATGGAGGCTGTTTTACTCATATATACTTTATGAGTAAAAAATAATTCTGACCATTTATGATGCTAAATGTTGTCTGCAATGCTAATGTATGTGTACGCATGCTATTTTTTTTTTAAGTAATATAAAATATATTACACTACACACAACCATTAAATTGTCATACTAAATTGTTGTTGCATGACTCTGTCTTTTTTTAAAAGCAATTTGAAATGGATAGCCTACTTTACGTTTTGGGAATAATATACATTTGCTGTAAAAACATATCCTATACATACAACGTCTTTAATTTAAATGTAGAATTTAAATTAGCACGTCTCATATCATAGTGCATAGCAAATAGTTATGTTCATGCCAGGCTCTTCCTCATTCTACAGAATTACAGTCCCCAGAATTCCAATCACACACACCTGTCACTCATCACAGCTCATCAACAGCACTACTGTATATAGCACGCTCACACTTAGCATCAGTTCGTGTTTGGCCTTGTCAGAGAATACGGACTCACTTACTTATCTAAGGATTCCTTTCGTTATATGGTCAGTTGAAGTTTTCCAAGTCATCACCCTGTCAAGTCAGTTATATCCTCGTCTCGTCTGCTTCCCAGTGTGTTGTTGTCGTCTTCGTCCAACCTGCAAAAGATAAGACTGCATCACTATCCATCACATTATTCTGAAATCATCTGCCAAAGTCTCTATACTCACCTGCTATTGTGTCTGTTTCTGCCATTCCCACAATAAACTTACCAGTTGTTGATTTTACATCTGTCGTCATCATTGTGTCTGTGCCTTACAGTGACCATAGTATGCAAAACATTTCTGCAGTTTAGATCCATGCATGCTTTTCAGCCCAAATATTGCCCATAACAATTTGCTTGTGATGGGTATCTTTTGACCTTAACATAATATGAAAGGAGGATAAACCTGCCATAGCAGTTTTAAATAAAAGTTAAATGATAATGGTTTTATGAAGAATCTCATGCTAGAATCTCATGCTTGCATGCACATATGCAACAAGGGTGTATGATATTACAGTAAGAAGCCCTTGCTACATTCTGATATGTATGTGCTATCACCATCAAAATATATACTTTTAGTGTGTAGTGTAAATATGCCAGCGTACAGACTACTAAATTAATTTTATTAGTAGTTCTAGTATGCTGTATTTCATCTGTATATGTTTTATGTACTTTAGTGTAATTTTAATTTAAATACTTGTGTATGCTAAATTAAACATATGCTTTTAAAAAGCACAAAGCCTCAAATTATCTGTTGGGAAAAAAATAAACAAATAAAACAACATCCAAAAAGTCGGGGAGAGTTTATGGCAACTTTGGGAAATATTGTAATTACCAGCATGACTTTCTTGGGGAAAAGAGAGTACACAGGTAAATCAGACATACACAAAATATATATAAATAAGTAAATAATAATGAAGAATTATGTCATTTATAAAAAATATTATGATATAATGGTGCAATGCAGAGAGTAAATGTTTATTGACCACACACAAAGCAGTAATAGTTTGTGCTTATTAGAAGTGTTGTGACAGTTAGATTATCTCCCTTGGGTCTAATTAGAGCACATAGTCATGAAATAAACACGTGTTTTCCTCCTGATTTGGGTTAATTAACAAAGGTAACAAGCAACGAGTAGTCTCATGTTACATCAGTCCTTAGAGGCAATTTCTGTACCAGATGCTCTTCCAAACAACAAAATTGCCTATGCTAAGCATAATTAACTACATTATATGTCAGGCCCCTCTATGATGACTTCATTAACTTTGCTTATTAACTTTATTAGATATAATTCCCTGCTAATATAGAATAATACAGCTAATGTCTAATCAGAGATTTGCATCCAGTTCTTCATAATAACAAAAATAAGCATTTCACTTATGCTCATCCCTTTTTAAATCTTACTATCTCAGTTAATGCCAATGTCCCAGTCAACATTTCATTGTGGGGCTTGAGGTATGGGCCCTACATGGGTTTGTCCTTGGATTCCATGTATGTAAAAGTTTGAGTGAGTTAAGAACAGAAACATTTTGTGATTTTCTTAGCATTTTCATTTTGGTAACACCTTCAAAAAGATCATTAGTTAACATGAACTAACAATGAAAAGTAATTCTAAAGCATTCATTGATCTTAGAGTTAATGTTAATTTCAACATTTATACATTACTAAAAATAAAAGTTGTATCTGTTAACATTATTTAATGGACCAGAGCTGACATTAACAGTTAACTACAACAAGGATTACAATAAATTTAACAAATGAATTGCTCATTGTTCGCTAATTTTAGTTAATGCATTAACTAACATTAACTAATGGGAACTTATTGTAAAGTGTTACCACATATTTGCTGAGGTCAGGTTTTGGATCTGAGTGAGGCAATGTTTAACAAATTACATTTGTTCTTTTGTGTTTTGACAACTGGACTAAAAAATACCGGGGTGTTAAATACCATATCTGGGTGTTGTCAGTTTGAATTGCTGAGTGAAATCCGCACAGATTATAAAACATGGCATACATCTTTCATTTTAGAACATTTCTAGGACTTCATTGTATATTGATTACTTATTCTCATTGGTACAAAACTACTCATCAAATGATTCTAGCAAAGGCTTCTCAATGTCAAGAGGCAGAGAAAAAAAAAAAAAAAATCATAGCGTGTACACTGTCTGCACTCTTACTTTTGAATATTGTATTATTTATGTTTTTTAAAAAGGGTTATTTTCACACCAACATATATTTTTTTATATAGGCTATATATATATTAGGCTGTTTCTGGTTATAACCAATATTTGCTTGATTCAAATCTTTCTCAATGCAACAATGCCAATCAAGCGTAGCGTTAGTTCTGGCAGATCACGTTAGTAAAGCTCGCATCAGCTGACCCTCAGCTGATCCACATACCTAGTAATACGACACCTATCACCATATACATATATAAGCTCCTTCAGTATTATCAGCAGCAGCTATCGCGTTTCTCAGGAGCTAATTACCCTCCTCCATCCCCAGCTCCTCCTCTCGCCCTGTCAGGATTTGACATTCTGATTCCCCTTGAATCAGAATAATTATCGAATAATGTTGTACTTTAAAATCTTGAATTAAATATATTTGCAAATTTTCATGTTGGTTCTGTTCTGTTTACCCCAAGGGGGATTATTGCTGCTCTCCCTGCTCTTATCCATGCTAGGCTGCATGGATGCGCAGGGAGTTCTCGCCCAGAACGGAACCATACCGCCAATCCAAACTGTATGCTAATTGTCAATTTGACGGTAGTGGTCTTGACAGAAATAGGAATATGTCTTATTTTGTCACATTTTGGAAGTACTGAGCTTTGCTACTCCACTCACTCTCACGGCTATGAATCTAAAGCGCTATATGTAGCCATCTGTATGCCCCTGCAACACTCTCAGATCTGTACTCTGCCCAAAACAATCCACAACATTCTCATCATCCATGTTCTCTGCTCTATAGAGCCCTCTATGATTCTGCAAAAAATGCTTTTCTTACTTAGTATTTTTGTTTTGTTTCCAGTCCAAATATCTAAAAATTCTTAAATCAAGAAGCATTTACTAGAGAAGTAAAATGACATAAGAAATTCTATTTTGTTTTAAGGTAAAAAGAAAGTACTTTAAGTAATTTTGGCTTAAAACAAGCAAAATTATCTGCCAATGGGGTAAGCAAAAAAATCTGAATAAGAATGGAAAACAAGAAAAAAAATCTGAATTCGAAAAAAAAAACAAGATTTTTTTGCTTACCCCATTGGCAGATAATTTTGCTTGTTTTAAACAAAAATTACTTAAAGTACTTACTTTTTACCTTAAAACAAAATAGAATTTCTTATGTCATTTTACTTCTCTAGTAAATGCTTCTTGATTTAAGAATTTTTAGATATTTGGACTGGAAACAAAACAAAAATACTAACTAAGAAAGCATTTTTTGCAGTGTACTTCATGTAGGAAACTCGGAAGCGAAGACCAGGAGACTTGGATGTGTCTTCAGCAGGATTTTTTTTTAATCAGAGGGAAATAGAGGTGAGAAAATTGATCAGTGAATCAGCTGTAAAATGCTTAAAAACTGCTGCATTACATTCCAGATTCCACTCATTCAGCTGTGGTGTCCATTTGTAGAGCAGGCCCTCTTAAAGGAGAACTCCGGTCAATTTTAACATTGAGCTATTTTTTTTTGTAAATTTGGAGTGCTGTCAGTACAGAGAACAACGACAAAAAATCGGTGTTGCCTACACCGTGTTATCCTCTTTTTAAAATTTGCACCCTGTTGACTTCAATGGGGCAAATTTTAAACCTGCTTTTAGCCTCTTAACTTCCTTGATGTGTCATTACAAGTGCCCAGCCATTGTGAGTGATTCCTTCAGAGTGAACGCGGTGAATCTGACTGCAGTAGATATGAAAGATATTAATAAAAATGATGTTAATTCAGCCAGCGCACATACCTGTATTTACATCCTGTTTTCGGTCGAAGTCCACAGTAGTCGATTGTCGAGTTCACGCGCGTGATAACCTATGCGCGTGAACTCGACAATCTGATAAAAAAAAAGGCATCCTTTAGGTGTTGGAAGGCTTCGGTGGCCAAGGGGTTCCAGGACAGAGACTTAGGCCGGTGCCTGAGGAGTGAGGTGAGAGGTGAGCTGAGGAGACTGCAATTCTGGATGAATCTGCGATAAAAGTTGGCGAAGCCTAGGAAGCGTTGTGGTTCCTTGACAGTGACAGGTTGGGGCCAGTTGTGGATGGGGTCTACCTTCCTCTGGTCCATCTGGATACCTTGTTGGTCAATGATGTACCCGAGGAACTGGACAGATGGTGTGTGGAACTCGCACTTCTCCAACTTGAGAGAGGTGGTGTTCTCTCAGCTTCTTGAGGACCTGCGTCACGTGGTGGCGATGTTCGGCCAGGTTCCAGGAGTAGATCAAGATATCGTCGATGTAGACGATGACGAAGCGTTGGAGGTACTCCCGGAACTTCATTGTAGCTGTGGAATACGAAGGGCGAGTTTACAGGCCATACAGCATTAGCTGGTACTCATAGTGGCCTGCTGGAGTGATGAACGCCATCTTCCATTCGTCACCCTCGCATATCCGAATGAGGTTATAGGCGCTCCGCAGGTTCAATTTGGAGAAGATGCGAGCCCAACGGAGCTGTGGGGACCAGAGGAAGAGGATAACTGTACGAGGACACCAACGACTCAGGCACGGTCTCTGGCACGGACACTGTCATCTCCGGCACAGACACCACCGTCTCCGGCACAGACACCACCCACCATCTCCGGCACGGACACCAACGTCTCCAGAATGGACGCCACCGTCTCTGGCATGTCTCCGCTGTCTCCGTCACGGACAAGTGCACGGACACCACCGTCTCCGGTACGGACACAACCGTCTCTGGCATGTCTCCGCTGTCTCCGACACGGACAAGTGCACGGACACCACCGTCTCCGGCACGGACACCAAAGTTTCCGACACAGACACCACCATCTCCAGCACGGACACCAAAGTCTCCGGCATGTCTCCGCTGTCTCCGGCAAGGACAACAACGTCTCCGGCACGGACACCACCATCTCCGGCAAGGACACCAACCTCTCCAGCACGGAAACCAACGTCTCTGGCACGGACACCGCCCACCGTCTCTACCATGGACACCAACGTCTCTGGATCGGACACCACCATCTCCGGCAAGGACACCACCATCTCCGGCACGGACACCAACTTCTCTGGCAAGTGCACGGACACCACCGTCTCCGGTATTGGCCCCGGCACGGACATCACAGTCTCTGGAACGGACACCACCGTCTCCGGCACGGACACCGGCACAGACACCACAGTCTCTGGAACGGACACCAAAGTTTCCGACACAGACACCACCATCTCCAGAATGGACTCCAACATCTCCGGCACAGACACCACCCACCATCTCCGGCACGGACACCACCATCTCCGGCAAGGACACCAACCTCTCCGGCACGGACACCGGCACGGACACCAGTGTCTCCGGAATGGACAGCACAGTCTCCAGAACAGACACCAAAGTCTTCGACACAGACACCACCGTCTCCGGAACAGACACCAACGACTCCGGCATGGTCTCCAGCACGGACACCGCCATCTCCGGCACAGACACCACCGTCTCCGGCACGGACACCATCCGCCATCTCCGGCACGGACACCAACGTCTCTGGAATGGACGCCACCATCTCCGGAACGGACACCACCCACCGTCTCCGGCACGGACACCAACGTCTCCGGCACGGACACCAACGTCTCCGGAATGGACACCACCATCTCCGGCAAGGACACCACTGTCTCCGGCATGGACACCAACGTCTCTGGCAAGTCTCCGCCGTCTCTGGCACGGACAAGTGCACGGACACCACCGTCTCCGGCATGGACACTGGCACGGACACCACAGTCTCTGGAACGGACACCACCGTCTCCGGCACGGACACCGGCACGGACACCACCGTCTCCGGCACGGACACCATTGTCTCCGTTGTTGATATCAACAATTGAATTTGAATGCAAGCCTATGGTGACATTTCACTAGTGATATATATATATATATATATATATATATATATATATATATATATATATATATATATATATATATAATTAAAGGATCAAATGCAATTTAGTGCCTGTATGCAGGCATGTAAGTTTGTAGCATAAACAATAAAACTAGAACATCAAACTGGATTTATAACCTTTATTGCAAAGCTGAGTTACCACAGTCTGACAACTGCATTATTTTCCATGTTAAACACAGGCCTAGTATTTAAATCACTGGACAGTCTCTCTCTTTTCTTACTAACAGATAGCACAGCTAATGGCACCATCTTGTGACTGAAAATGGATAGACATGTGGCATTGTAATCAAATAGTTTAGTTAACTAGTGTAACCAGAAAAGTTAACACATAATGCAGATTAATAACGATAGGCTATATAAATAAACACATCAAAACTCTTCTAACCAGTAGATGTTGGTAGGACACAAAGTATTGTTAATTAAACTGACATTATTCAAACCATATTTCAAATTGAAGGTTGGTCATGTACCAGGTGGCTGTGGTGATCTGCAAAACAACAAGCTTTAAAACACTTTTTTTCTTACTGCTGAAATTAGATTTCTTCATGAAATCAGAAACAGAACTAACAATCATTAGCTTAGATTATTACAAACCAATCACCAGAACAAATCACAGTGAAGAAGACTTGAGCGACATTGATTTTTACTGAATGCTTTGTTTAAGGTCGTCACCCATATGCTTTGTCTCCATTTCTAAGCACTGCCCTCTAAATGTACATAAACTACAATGTACACTGCCTTAGTTAGACTTGATGACTGCAGCTACCGACAGCTCGTGTTCTCAATAAAGAATACTGCTGAAGATACAACCAAGTCTCCTGGTCTTCGCTTCTGAGTTTCCAACACAGTGATAGTGTTGGAAGACTATATCCGCCCTCGGGGTGAGGCCGTAATACTCTATTAATGATCCTGTGTCGGACCAGTGTATACCTGAGAAGGACGGCGAGAGTGTATAGATGCTTAAGACCTGGTGCTCACGTGTGGTTTGAGGTAGTGATAGCAGCTTCTTAATTTGAAGCAGAATCCATTAAAACAGAATGGATGTTTTAGCAGGTCCCCAAAAGAGAGAATATGGCTGGTACTTGTCTCTTATGGCACCAAACACAAAGGGACCGAAGTTTGCATAGCTTGATCCATCAAGACTCTATTGCAATTCACAGGTAAACAATCCCTCCTGTTGCATGCTAAACTTATAGTGTACAATATACTTTACTGAATAACCTAGCTTTGAAAGTTTGTATCTTGAAGTCTGAAAGGTAAAGTAAGAATTGCTAGAATGTGATTGACAACCATGGGCTTTATTGTTTAAAGTCTCTGATCTCTGTTTTCTGTTACTCCTGGCTGATCCAGGCACTGTCAGATTGTGTAAAAGATCTTCTAAAACCATTCAAGAATGAGACCATTGACCTGGTGGCTTGAATAGATGCCATGGGCTTCATCCTCAGTATAAAACTTTCACTTTTGAAGCTGGTGTATAGGGTAAGACTGAACTCGAGAGATGATATTTTTAGCTCAGTTCACATGTTCCAGGAAAAGTAAATATAACTCCTGGGGAAATAGACTAAATATAGAGTGGGATATACTCCACGGCCTGACTTAATGAAATGTATATACTAGCTTATCTAATCACTAGTTTGAGATGAATGAATAACTGAAAAACAGTTTACTTTTATTTTTTACTTTCTCCTCCAATCTCAGGGTCAGCTGTGGCCAAAATGATTTTTGGCCATTCGAAAAGCAGGACACTTGTGTGTTGAAACTCGCACTCATGACTACAGCGACTACTCTGGACGAGAGAAATGCATGGAAGTGCGTGTTGATGTGTTAAAGTCAGGTACTGATGTACATAAACTCATATGTCACTATAATGCCACTCTTAAAAATAAAGATTCCAAAAGGTTGTTTTTGCAGCAATGCCAAGGAAGAACCATTTTAAGCTCTTCAAAGAACCTTTCGGTTAACAGTTCTTAAAAGAGCCATTTTCTCAGTTTGAAGAACATTTTAATAATCTAAAGAACCTTTTTCCACTATGAAGGTTCTTCATAGAACCATCAATGCCAATAAAGACCTTTACTTTCAAGACTGGTTGATAATGGAAACAGAATAATCAAATGAGTTATCTTTTTAAATATAATGTTTGCAGTGTTTTATAAATTATTGATCAGCTCTGCTGTCCTATTTTACTATATAATTCCATTGTACTACATAATGACTGCAGAACTGTGTATTCAACCATTTTTTTTCGATCAATGACATCTAGTTCTATAACAGCAAAATGGGAAATTCTGAGATGTGTTATAATATACTTCAGGTCTACGGGTTCTTATAGTAGACCAGTGGATTGAGACTGGAGGAACTATGAAAGCAGCTTGACCTTTCAGCTGGCAGCTGGTTTGTTTGTTGTCGGATTCTGTTCCCCCCATGTTTCTTAGCAGTGAGGTCAAATATTCATCAAACTGTCGTTGAATATTTGTTCCCGAAAGCCAATTGGAAAGTGCACCGACATTTAGCACTTTTGGGCTTTGGACGACCCGAGTTCAAGTAACGATTCGTGGATTTTTCTTGATCCCATACTGTCCTATCATAGCCTGACTACGTCAGACTTTGTACTTCCGCTCAATTTCAGTTCGCTTCTGTACTCAGTCTGAGATAGCGACCTATCTCCCAGTTTTCCTCTTGCCTCAAAACAGTCGGCCAATCAACAAACAGAGGGCGGGCTGAGAGCCGTGACGTAGACGCTGATTGTACCGTGGATGCGTAGATTTACTTCACATAATCTGCAAAAGTCGTTCACAGCCATGTTAACTCCGGTATTTCGCTCTATGGTTTTGTTTTCGCATCATACATGTGTTTACAGCGGCTGAGCCGGCGCATAACACACGTCATAACCAAACGTTATGTGATTGGCTTACGGGTAACCAATGATTTTAAACTTCAGACAAGCGCCCCCCCGCGAGAAAGAAAACGCTTTTCAATTATGCCCTTCCAGACTCAGTCTACGAAGCAAAGCGAAGTAGCGGAGTTTGGTATTACCAGGCTAGTCCCATCATAATAAAAGGCAAAAACTCCCAAAAATATTCTTTAAACTGATGGCTGTTAAGCTCCATCCACACAAAATTTTTTATCAGCCTTTATTTAAGCCACTACATCAATACCTCTCATAATGGGAGTGGGGGAACGGATTCCGACAGCTGGTTTGTTTGCTGTCGGATTCGGTTCCCCCCATGATTCTTAGCAGTGAGGTTCAAATATTCATCAAACTGTTTTTGAATAATTTTCTCTGGTAGCCAAGTGGTCTTTGCCCTGACATTTAGCATTTTTGGGCTTTGGACGACCCGAGTTCAAGTACCGACTCGTAGATTTTTCTTGATCCCATACTGTCCTATCATAATAATAAAAGTCAAAAACTCCCCAAATTATTCATTAACCCCTTAAACACTGAGGCCATTTTTGGAGTTTTTTGTCTGAGTGACACACAAAAAAGTAAAGACTCATAACTTCAAAACTATAGAGAGGAGAGTCAAAAGGTAGATATCATTTGTTAGGAAACTTTTTATATTTTTAGAAAATATAAATTTTTATTACTTTTGGACAATCTAATGCTGAGAAAATGCTGATAAAAGACAAAAATATTAATATTATTTTTTAATAATTTAGATATCTTTCTTATTTGAAATGCAATAATTCCGGAAGGAAATACGGTAGCAAAATAATTCTTTTTTTGTGATGTTCCCCTATGTGTGGTCTGCGTCTGGATCATTATTTTATGATGATAGCATAAAGTAATCCAAAGTTACAGCACTTGGAACAAAGGGAGCCTTTTTGTTAAGTCCTCACACATTTGGAAGGCAATAAAAAAAATGAGTTTTCTTAGTGACATACACAAAACTAAAGACTCATAACTTCAAAACTATAGCAAGGAGATTCTAAAGGTAGGTATCGTTTGAAAGAACACTTTTCAAATTTTTTGAAAATATACATTACATTACATTTGGACATTCTCCTGCCGAGAAACTGCTGATAAAAGACAAAAAATATATATAATTTTTATTATGATAATGCATATCTTTCTTATTTGACATGGAATAACTCAGGAAGGAAATAAGGTAGAAGGAAAATTCTTTTTTGGGGAAGTCCCTCTACATATGAGCTGCATCTCGATAAAATTTTGTGGTGATTGGATAAAGCAATCAAAAGTTATAGCATTTGGAACCAAGATAGCCTTTTTGTTGAGACCTTGACGCCCCCTCATGGGCATTTTTAAAATTGTTTCACCATGAAGAAAATCTTGTCATAAAAGCAATAGATTAAGTAAATTTTGGGCTCATTTGAATTGTATTAATATGCTGTAAAAAATTAAGTGCAATTTTCAATGATTTTTGAATGTTTCATGAGATGTATGATGTTTTTGACACATTGCAGTACATAGTACAAAAAACTATTTTATAGATTATGAAAAAAAATATTCTATTTATCAACAAATAACTCAGCAGTACTTAGGAGTTTTTCGAATTGGCTACATTCACTGTAAAGTTCAGACTCTAAGCTTTCAAATGACACCAATTTTGTTTGAATCAAGGCAATATTTTGGAAAAATATGATAATTAATATTTTCGCAGCTAGGTGGCGCCTGTGGGGCGTCCGCGGGCGGTACACTCCGGTTGAGAGAGACTAGTCAGCACTCGTTCAGAGTTGATCGAAGTGGTTGGATGCATTAAAAAGCTGAGATTCTAAGCTTTAATATGATACATATTTTGTGTTATTCCACGTTTGAAATCGAGCACGGATGGTTCCGGGAAAACTGGAAAACACTTTGCACCCCGGGAGGATGAGAGACTTGTTTTTTAGCCAAGTATGCATCACTTCGTGAGGAATATCTCGTGATCAAAGCAATGGATTATGTTGTGTTTGGGCTCTTTGTAATCGTGAGAATCTGCTGTCAATAAAGATGTGTGATTTTTCACAATCCATGCATGTTTCATTGAGTTATGAGCTGAAACGTCACATCAAAACAACATCGCATCACTGCTATTGCTACTTCATAGATCCGCCTGTGGAATTTTTTGTGTTAGAACGCCATAAGGAATATATTTAGATCTGAGTGATGGATTATGGCGAGTTTGGGCTCTTTTTAATCTTAACAATCTGCTGTAAATAATGATGTGCCATTTTCCACAATTGATGCATGCTTCATTGAGTTATGAGTTAAAACGCGACAAGTGCTACATCTATAATAAACGATCTATGCGCGCCGGTGGTGGTTCGTGTGTTACAACTCCCACGAGGAATATCTTTAGATCTGAGTGATGGATTTTGCTGAGTTTGGGCTCTTTTTAATCGTGAGAGTCTGCTGAAAATAATGATGTGCATTTTTCTACGATCTGTGCATGCTTTGTGAAGTTATAAGTGAAAACCAAACGCGAGTGCTTCATGAGTATATACTAGGATAGGCGCGTCTGAGGTATTTTTTGTTTTAGAACGCCATGAGGAAATATCTTTAGATCTGATTGATGGAATATATTAAGTTTGGGCTCTTTGTAATCGTGAGCTCCTGCTGTAAATAACGATGTATAATTTTTCATGATCGGCGAATGTTTCATGAAGATACGAGTAAAAAGGCCAAGTCTAAGCTACCTTGCTAGGCTACGTGAATCAGTGGATTTTTTGTGGTTTAGAACTCCATGAGGAATATCTTTAGTTCTGAGTGATGGATTATGTTGAGTTTGGACTCTTTTTAATTGTAAGCATCTGCTGTAAATAATGATGTGTCATTTTCCACAATTGGTGGAGCATGTTTCATGAAGTTACAAGCGGAAATGTGTCTAAAATGCAGCATCCATATATGGTTTACACATGGGTCTCTTAAGGGGTTATTTTACAAAAACCTTGCTCAAGTTTATTAAAAACCCTGGAACAATTATGCTTGTTGTATTCTACTCATTGAGACCTTTCAAATGACATATGACACAGGACTATCTGAGCTGTATGATGTTTTTGACATATTGCAGTATGTGGTACAAAAAAAGTAGTTTATAAATTATGAAATTTTTTTTTTCTATTTATCAGCAAATAACTCAGCACTACATTGGAGTTTATCAAATTGGCTACATTCATTGTAAATTTCAGACTCTAAGCTTTCAAATGACATCTATTTTAAGTTGATCCAGGTAATATTTTTGAAAAAAAATTATGATTATTAATTTTGCAGCTAGGTGGCGCCTGCGGCGGGTACACTCATATTTAGTGGAATAACTCTGCAATCATTAGAAGTTGATCGAAGTAATTAGATGCATTAAAAAGCTGAGATTCTAAGCTTTAAAATGATACCTATTTTGTGTTGTTCCATTCAGTGGTTGCTTAGTAATTTGATTATGAATATTTTTCATGGGGTGGCGTCCCGCCGGCGGGACGCTTAGGGTTTAAGGGGTTAAACTGGTGGCAGTTAAGCTCCAATAACACCCACAATTGAATCAGCCTTTTTTTAAGCCACAACATCAACACCTCTCATAATGGGAGTGGGGGAACGAATTCCGACAGCTGATTTGTTTGCCGTCGGATTCTGTTCCCCCCATTTTTCTGAGGAGTGAGGTTCAAATATCCATCAAACTGCCACTGAGTAATAGTCCCAGATTGCCAAGTGGTCTGTGCCCTGATATTTAGCACTTTTGGGCTTTGGCCGAACTGAGTTCAAGTCCCGACTCGTGGATTTTTCTTGATCCCATATTGTCCTATCAAAATAATAGGCAAAAACTCCCAAAATTATTCTTTAAACTCATGTCAGTTAAGTTCCATCCAAACAAAAAAAATAATCAGCCTTTTTTTAAGCCACTACAACTACATCAACACCTCTCATAATGGGGGTAGGGGAACGGATTCCGACAGCTGGTTTGTTTGCTGTCGGAATCTGTTTCCCCCATGTTTCTTAGCAGTGGGGTTCAAATATTCATCAAACTGCCATTGATTAATTTTCCCACAGCAAAGTGGTCAGTGTAGTGACATTTTGCACTTTTGGCCTTTGGACAACCCGAGTTCAAGTCCCGACTCATGGATTTTTCTTGATCCCTACTGTCCTATAATAATAAAAGGCAAAAACTCCCAAAATTATTCTTTAAACTGATGGCAGTTAAGCTCCATCCACACAAAAAATTGAATCAGCCTTTTTTTTTTTAAGCCACTACATTAACACCTCTCATAATGGGAGTGAGCATAATGGGCACCTCTCAAACTGGTGGAGAATCAAGAAGCTACTGTTGTAGGTAAGCATAAAACACCTAATACAAATGTTTTGAGACATGGTGAACATATCCACTGACCCTCTCCACCCAAAACCGTTATGTCTTTCTTTGATATTGATTCTCCCCTTTAGCACACTTTCAAAATAAATAATGTAGCTGGAGTGCGACTGGTGAGAGTTTATTGACATTCTTGTGCCATTAGCTGCTGTATGCAAGATACAACACAAAGGATTTGAACAGCTGCTTTCTGTGAGAGGGTGTAATGGCTCCCGCTGTCGAATGAATAGCTATTAGGATCACTTCAGTAGTCTTGATTAACTTGCTAAAATTTGTGCTATTATTTCTCTATTCTTTGTAGGCATTGTTGCTGTGGCCATTGAAAACAACTATAAATATTTCCACTGCATCCCAAATGAGCTGCAATCTCAGATAGACAGTCAATGCTTGGAGTCTTTAAAAACTTCAGTGGTTAAATACTTAAATCAGGAAAATATAGATATTTATATAAAAATGTGAAATACCAAAGGAGAATCAGTCATTGAATCATTTGGAGAAACATTATTTAAGATATTATTCAGAGGTTGTGCTTTTTTGTGTGTGGAGATATGGATCATTTGAGGACTGATCTTTCTAATCTTAAATGGATTTGATCCATTACAGACTTGGCGTTTTAAGCATTCAGTCATATTGGTCATCATAAACAGTCTGACTTCTCTAATTGTTACACACAATTACCAATAGAGGTCACTATCAGATTGTAAAAATCAATAATGATTAATTGAATGTAAATGAAACCTTAATTAAACATTATTAATACAGGGTTTTTGCAGGATTTATGAAGATAAAAAAAAAAAAATTATAAAAAATAAATTGGTCCTTTTTAAGACCAATTGTAAAAATGTAAAGAATAAATTGAAGGGAAAACAATACGTCAATATGTTCCTTAAATGTAAATGTCAAAGGAGAAACGCAATGAGTAAAAAGCATAATTATATGTAGGCCCCAATAGCAGGATCACTAGCAAGGACCTCGGTATTTATAAAATCCTGTGTAGCCTACTACAGCCCTACTCATGCTGTTCATCAACGTAGATAAAAAAAAATAAAAAAAACATTATATTATTTATTTATAATGTCTAGCTTAAAAACAGATATTATACTATGTATAGTTTGTGATATCAGCTAACTTTTCGGCCAAAGCTCTGTTGACTTTTATTATTTGAGAAATAAAAACTTGTGTTAAAGTTATGCAAATGGTTAATTATTTGTGTGACTACATCACAAAGAGTCAAGTCTAAAAGCATTAGATTGAAAACATTGAAATTTCATAAAGTGTGCAAATAATAGAAACGCAGTTCAAAATGGCCTTTCTTTAAATGCAAAATATTCTTTGAGTATTTCATTTATGAAGGTAAAGCATACTCACTATACTCCTAATTACAAGAAGAATACAAAACTGCTCTTAAACTTGGTGTGTGGCAGGCTGTGGAATGGGGTTTGGCGAGGACATTTTTTCAATATTTAAAATTAAAAATATAAAAAATATTTAGATAGATATTTGCCTTTTTACAGGATATTTTACAAAGAATATCCTACCTGTGGTGTTAATCATCTCTCTCTCTCTCTCTCTCTCTCTCTCTCTCTCTCTCTCTCTCTCTCTCTCTCTCTCTCTCTCTCTCTCTCTCTCTCTCTCTCTCTCTCTCTCTCTCTCTCTCAATATGATGATGCTCAGCTCATCGTGCATGGGCTGTGTGCGGTTTTTCATCTCCTGCGTGAGAACATGAGCTATGAAGAGGAATTAAAAGCTGTGGAATAACACAGTCAGCGCGTTACTATATAAGACCACTTAAACTTCTTATAATCTCCCTTATAAGATGTCTTCATACTTTAGCCTCTTTATATTTTTATGCGTACTAAATATATCATTCAGTGAAATGTTTACTTCGATGATGAGCGTGAATCAAGCTGTTTTCGCAGAAAAACAACTAATCGATCATTTAAGAATATACATAGAACTGGAAATACAAAGACTTGACGATATTAAAAGGTAAGAGTAAACTAGCATATTTTATCATTTATGAGTGCATTAAAGGAAGTAGTTTATTAAGCGATCTAAATAGCCAAAACAAGATGGTCACCTAACTTACGAACTTTTGTCTGAAACTGTGGTCACACTGTGGCACATAACATTTTGTATGGCATAGCCTATTAGTCGTTCAGATCTATATTGGCATTTTGTTTTTCTAATTTCAATAGCCTATAAAAATTAAAACGACAAAAGTTGTAAAAGACATTTCTTATATCGTGTTTTTTTTTTTTTTTTTTTTTTTTTTTTGCATGGCAACCACACCAACACTAAAACTGAAAAATGTATATTTTTATATGATTTTTGAACAAAATATGATGTTAACGTTTAACTTTAGAATGAAATATTAACCATTCTTTTTTAGGTTCTTTTCAAGGGTCACATCATTACACAGTGGCGTGTACAATGAGCCGTCAGCTACCATAGCTAATCCAATTGTTGCATTCAAACTGGTCAAAAGACTTAAGTCTGAATGGATGAATGTTGTCTATACAAATGAAGCCGAAGAAAATATCAAAGGTAATATGTTGACCTTCACACATTTAAGGAAAGCCTTGATCTAAAGCTTAATTTTATTTTTATTTTTTTACTTTTTGGGCTTGCTTGTCCCACTTAACTCTAACCCTTCACAACCCCCATTCACTTTCGTTAAGCTCTTAGGGAGGGCTACAGGAAGATGGAGGTCAGCTTACCCAAGCTGGAGGACCTTCAGGGGGCAGCGCAGGGGCTGATGAGACTTCAGGATGTGTATGATCTACGTGTGGAGGGACTTGTGCAAGGTCACTTCCAGCAAATCACAAATGGAAATGCTGTTGACATTTACAAACCCCCTGTGTCTGATTCACTCTCCGGGGATGATTGTTTCCTTATTGGAAAGGTAAAACAAAAAATTCTGCTTAAATCTATTATTTTCAGTCTGCTTTAAAATATGTCTGCAAAACATAGTGTGGCTTTAAAGCTAATACTTCCTTATTTGTCACAAGCTTAACTCTTAGAGGAGTCAACTGCCCATTCTGTCATTGTTTGGAATGTATTGTGAATCTCTGGGAAAGCCTCTGGAAAAAATGTGTTCAGAATGTGTTCCTGCTTGAGCACACTTCCTGATGTAGATTCCATATTTCTCAATTTGTTTAGTAACTGGTGCTTCTTTTGTGGTGAATAACAACTACCAAATGGTTTATACTCTTCTTTCTTTGCGCATAAAGAAAAGCTCTGTTTTTTGTTGTTTTTTTGTTTTTTGTCTTGTAATAAGCACCATCTGTTCTCTTTACCAACATCCATACAACTACCAAGTGAAACGTGCTATGTTGCCAAAGATTGCCAACTTCTTTTAACATTTCGAAAGGAACACATTAAAAAACTAGTGACTAAATAGTTTTTGACTGAAATCCTTTTTTTAACTGTTGTGTAAGAAGTGTTCTGAGCCCAAGTGTCAGACATGTGGGATGTAATCAAGTTTTGGGTTTTTTTTTTTTTTTCTCATGTCGTATTTGTGTTATGTTACATCTGTGAGAGCTTTATGTTCGTAGGTGGCCTATGATTTGGAAGATTACTACCATTCTGTGCAGTGGTTTGAGGAGGCAGTTCGTCTCTTTCGAGGAACAGAATGGAGTCCAGAAAATGAAGGCACACTTGAAGATGCCCTTGACCATTTAGCTTTCTCTCATTTCAAGGTATGGTACCTCTTACAAAATACATATGAATTTAATTTTTACATGGTATTAAGATCCATCTTGTGTGATCTGATCTAATCCGATACGGGAAATTTTTTCAGATCACATTTGGAGGTATTCAGATGCATGTGGCCAACATTTCATAGTGTATCATACCAAAGATAACATTGAAAACTAAACACTAAAATCACAAAAAAACATTTTTGTTACTTGAAATAAAATACAACAAAAATGCTAAAAACTTTAACTTTAACTTGATGTACTAAAATAACTAAAATAGAAATAAAAATAATTATAAAAACTATGTAAACAAATTACTAACTATATGAAATACCATTTTTTTTTTAGACTGGAAACATATCCTACGCCCTCAGTCTCTCTCGGGAACTATTGCTTCATGGTAAACCTCTGCAGTCTACTACCTGCCGATAAATGAGACAGTGAGAAAAAACTTGTCCAAAACAGATCAATTTATTTTTAATTCATAAATAAGAATTACTTTAAATTCAATCTATATGGAAAAACTATCATATTTCATCACAATGAAATTTCAATCTTGTCTTCAAGATCCTATGAACAGAAGGGTACGTTTCAATGTGGAGAAGTATGAGAAGCTCCTTGATGAAAGTCCGCCTGTTACTAACCAAAGCTTGGCTTTGAAAAGGGCTGACACCACTTATCTGAGAACCAGGGATGTCTATGAGAAGCTCTGCCAAACAAAAGGATCTCAGGTATCATTCCACACTATGCTACACAACTTGTAATGGAGACAGTGTAGTGTTCATCAGAGGCTATATCTTTTTATTCCAATCTATTGTTTGTAATCTATTGTCTATAGTATTATAAGCATCACAAATATAAAATGTTAGCACATAAGTTAGAAAAGGAAAAGTATTCACACATTGCAACTAATAATTAATTTCAATTGATGATTACAGTTTCTAAATGGAGTAAACTTCCATTATTGTAATATGGCATCCATTATTGGACTATTTAATACTTCCTATCATAAAAAATTAAATAAAAAAAGAGAAAACACAAAAAGCAGCCAAAGTCAAAAGAAGAGCTATGGCAAATCTTGAGTGGATCTTGGTAGAATTCCTCATGGAGCTGCCTGAAGAAAATTACACAGCAATGTACCAAAGTTAATTATTTCAGTTTTGGATCCTGAAGGAGATCACATGAAACCATGACCTGCTTTAAATCTTAAGTGTGTAATTTCTGCGCAACTAGTGACACCAAATGAAGCTTCAATCTGTTTGTTTTGGCTACCAAACTCAGCTGGACAATAACACATTGGACCAATGGTGTCAATGTGGTACTTGTCTGTCATACCAATGGAAGGCAGGGCAGTCTCTGAATTTTGTTTAAATATGTGATGTTTGTGAACATAATATGCTATAGTGTTGTTGTCACATTGGGTTTTGTTCATGTTCTTGTTTCCTTGTCTTTTATTTTGTAATTCTCATAGTCATGATTTCCTGGTTTATCATGTGATTCCCTTATCCCGTCATATAACAGATCCACTGGAGGCAAGTGTAGACAAACCAAAGTGCAGTTAAAAAAAAAAAATCAAACCATGAACAAAATAACAAAACAAACTAAACAAAGACTTGACTTCTTAAACTTAAACAGAACTCACCAACAGCAGTTACACTTACTATACTCAACAAGAGAAAATGGAAAAATGAGGGCTATTTATACACAGACTAATGGTTTAACAGTGCATACCTGAAAGCAATGAACAATGAACCAATGACAACATGACACATGAACAGGGGAAGTTCATGACAAGATCACATGACGGGATAAGGGAATCACATAATAAACCTGAGAATTATATGAGAATTATATGACTATGAGAATTACAAAATAAAAGACAAGTGGTGCCATTAATGGCATAGAAATGAAACATTTTGCCTTCCAAAACAATTTAAATTTATATTTACCTAATGTTATGCAGTGTTTTATAAAAAATTAAAGACACATTGCCTAGATCAGTAGATCCAAAACGTTTTAGAGTAGCCCTGAGGCATCTAACATCCTTTACATTAAGTGACATTATATATACTGTATATGTAAGGAATAATTGACGACAGGCCGTTGAATTATTAGAAAAATAATGCACACCCGAGGTGGTAATGCGGTCACGACGCGAAGCGGAGTGGCCGTTACACCTCGGGTGTGCATTATTTTTCTAATAATTCAACGGCCTGAAGTCAATTATTCCGCTTATACTACAGTTACCACACCTCGAAACATTGTTCAGATTATGTTTTTCAAGACGTTTGTAAAGTTTTTGTCATTAAAACGCTCTTGTATGTAGGACTAATTTCTTACGCATCTAATCCCATGCCTCCGTTGCTAATTCCAAAACGTCATTTCAGAGTTAGTAACGGAGGTTTGAGCCGCTGATAGCAGACTAATGCTGGGGACACACGACTAGCTGACACATTCTCTGACTGTTTTCATCGACTGCAGCAGATTTTAAACACCGACTTTGAACAGACTGAACGCGCTGAACACGCGTTTGGGCATGATCAGTATAAGTATCAAATTACATTCATAACCGGCCTTAAAGTGTGTTCCCGGCTTTATGCAGTTATTAATGCAGTTATTAGAGAGAGATGTTGCAATAATGAGACAGAAAAGCATGTGCGTCAATATTATTATTTATTAATTAATTCAATTCGTTTTAATGAATTCGTTAATTCTTTTTTTCTTTCTATTATTGACAGATGACAGTAGACTAGCCAAATAAATGAAACCCAAAGCCCTTTTAACAAGTAGGCCTATCAATAATTATTTATTTGTTAAATGATCTGCAATAAAAATCCGTGCTGCAGGACTATCCATTTATTTAGCCTATATTCAGTTTAATTTTCTATTGATTATAGATAGGACTTTATAGGATATTTATTCAAATTAAACTGCATGTTTCTATTGATTGTGAAGCAAGACATTGAAAATTGCAGATCAAGCGCATGGGGCGAAATGGTTTTTCTTGTTATGATTTGTATCCGATTTGGAACTGATATGGAACTGTAATGCGGTCAAGACCTGCCTGGAACTACTTTAGCCGTGCGTTTCCCTGAAAATAATGCACACCTTAGAACGTTCGTCAACCAATCAGATTCAAGCATTCAACGGCCCTGTAGTATAAATATATATATATTTAAAGATTTATTTTTGGCATTTTTGCCTTTTATTAGGATAGGACAGAAGCTAGACAGGAAGTGCGGGACGAGATCAGGAAAAGTCCACGAGCTGGGACTCGAACTCAGGTCGCCCAAAGCACAACGGCGCTACATGTCAGCACCCTTGCCCACGAGGCTGTCGGCACAAACAAGTGACAATTGTTTTAAAAATGTTTTTTTTTTTTTTTTTTTTTTTTACCTATATAAAGGCAAATTTTATCTAACCCAATTAAATGTACAGTATGACATGTTTTATGTAAAATCCCTAAAATTCCATTCATTTTATTATTAATATAATAAATAAAGCAATAAACTAAATCAATAATTTAAATTAAATGGAATCAGTATTAAAAAAACACCTGAACTGTTGTACTGTTGTATAAAATAAATGTCACATTTGCAACCGTTTGGACATTTGGGAAAAATTGCTTTCTTGCTCGTAAAATACATTATCAACATTAAAAACAATAACTCACAAAGGGTATGTTTTTGTATCGAAGACAGTTTGAGTCTTAAATCGATCTCTATGATAAAAGTGCTAAAACCCCACTTTTACAAAGGTACATTATCGAGAACGGCAGTAATGTAGCATGATTTTGCTAAGGCAACATACTGTGCACGCAACCTATCATATGCACAGTGCTTGTGTGGATGCAGACAGATTTGACTGCAAACGATGATTTAATTTGATTGGATGTGATGTATTTGACTTTTACGGCACTACCACTTTGCTGTTTTTACAATAGAGGCAGCATTTTGCCTGTTAGACATGCATGCTTGGTTTTAATGTTATTTTAAAGTGGGGCAGAATTGAATGAATGGCAAAACTCAGCATTTTGTTTGTGTACCCCCTCTGTCCCCACGTACCCCAGTTGGGGAACCACTGCCAATCTGCCATAGATAAATGTCCTTTTAACACAGTAATGTTAGTTTCATTGCATTCATAATGACATCACTTGAGTGATGGTTGAGTTAATTAGTTATGTTAACTTAATTGAAATACCTGTGTTTATGTAAATCAGTTTAACTCATTATTATTGCTAGTCATAACTTATTAATAATTATTTGAAGCCTGTTAGGAATATTTGTTTTAGAGCCTTAGAATTAATAACACACTTTCTTTTTACAGCCAAAACATTTTGAGAACCCCAGTTTGTTCTGTGACTATTTCACCAATGACAACCCTGGTTTACTTCTGCAACCAATTAAAAGAGAGCTAATCAGCCTGCACCCTTATGTTGTGCTCTTCCATGGTTTTGTCACCCGACCTGAAGCTAAAAGCATCAGAGAATATGCAATGCCAGGGGTGAGTGTACTGTTTGCATTAAGCCTTAATATGGAAACATACAGAATTGGGTATGCAATAGTAAATCTAAGACCAAGATGTGAAAGTAGTTCATTGTAAATGAATTAATGACCCTTGCTGCCTTTGATATGATGCACATGCAAGAGTGAGTGAATTTGGACCAGAACTCCAATTTTTTTTGAGAGAGAGAATTGGATGTAATTGAGTCCTTTGTGTTACTTGGATCATTTTTGGATTGAGGGAAAAAGATTGGCAGAGACTTCAGCTCTCATTTGTTGCCAGTTCCCAGCTGAGGTTGTTCTGCTTTCATTTTTAATATAATTTGTCTCAGTCACCAGTAAAATCAGTCACATCTTACAGTGTACTGACTGGCTCAACACGGAGAGACACTTCTCTCCTTTTCCAGACATATTTAACCATACAACTTAAGCCAGCTTCGAACTGAGCTGGAAAGAAGATGAAGAGCACATTATGTGAATAAGTCATGCGGTCGGAATCAACTGTGCTTTCAGCTCGTCAGTTATTCCACCCAGAGTGTTTTTGTAGGGGCAGACTGAGCATTAAATCACGTGTTTCCGTCATTGCTTCTTTCTTTCTTTCTTTCTTTCTTTCTTTCTTTCTTTCTTTCTTTCTTTCTTTCTTTCTTTCTTTCTTTCTTTCTTTCTTTCTTTCTTTCTTTCTTTCTTTCTTTCTTTCTTTCTTTCTTTCTTTTTCTTTCTTTTTCTTTCTTTCTTTCTTTCTTTGTCCCTGCCAGTAGTTAAGTAATTTTGTTTCTTCCTGGAATTCCCACATAAAAGAAACTGCAAAAAAAATTCTTATCTTATATATTTATACTTTTTCTAGTTCTCTTACTGTTTCTCCCTTCAAATGTGTACTTTATTCTTCACAGTGACTAAAATGTATCAAAAATATTTAAATGTGAATGTTTTCCTTCAGCTTAGAAGATCAGTGGTGGCATCAGGATTAAATCAGGCCACTGCAGAATATCGCATCAGCAAGAGGTACAAGTGATTTTTTGTTTAAAGGCCCAATGAAATCAAAGTTATATCAGCTCATCTTTATGCTAGTGTACTCCTACAACATTCAAAACCAACATATCTCAATGGTAAATAATACTAGTAATAATTAGTCCAATTTCCAGTAATATCCCCTTTTTTTCTTTCTGTGTGAAGTGGCTCTCGCAGTAGAATTTTTGTCAATGATCTTTCAGTGCATGGCTTAAAGAGTCGGTCCATGAGGTTGTGGGCAAGGTGGATCGACGCATCACTATGGTCACTGGGTTGAATGTGCAGCCTCCTTATGCTGAATATCTCCAAGTGGTAAATTATGGCATTGGAGGACACTATGAACCTCATTTTGACCATGCCACAGTGAGTAACAATTTTCTTTCATTCAAAAATTTCCCAAGCATTCACACACATTTAAGGAAACACGTTTACAAAAATTCTGATATATAATACAGTAAATACATGTTTTCCAATACAGAGATTTTCTACTTATAATGTATCTTGTATATACATTATCAGCCATGATGCATACCCATTGTGTATACTGTTACTTTTTACAGCAGAAGAATGTTTAAAATCTTTATTTTATTTTATTGGCAGTCTGACTCGAGTCCATTGTACAGGCTAAAAACTGGAAATCGAGTGGCTACATTAATGATATATGTAAGTCAATAAATAGTTCAGCTCTTGCTTGCTTTCTTTCTTAATTAAAAGACAATATCTTGCCAATGTAGTTTTGAGTGAGAAAGTAAATAAATGCGTTTTGGAAGCATTTAGCAGTAACCAAAATTAATTTAATACGATTTGAGAACCACTTTACAACATAATGATTTTTTTCTTTTTTTAGTTGAGCTCTGTGGAAGCAGGAGGATTCACAGCCTTCATTTACGCTAACTTCAGTGTTCCTGTAGTGGAGGTATACCATAATTCCATATATCATTCTCAAAGATTCATAAAGACAGAAGACAACCAGACTTCACTCTGCACAGCTTTCAGAATGATAGGCCCTACAATTCTGTAATAACATTGTTTTCTATTGAGGTCAGACATTTCATTGGATATCCTGTTACAACAAAAGCTTTGGGTGAATGAACTGTTGGTGAAACCTGAGAGATAGCTATCTAGAAATTTGCACTTTCACCTCAAGGCACTCAGGTTTTCACCACCCAATAAGGGGATGTCATCTCTGCACAACCTCTCACAAAAGAAAAAAAGGAATATACATTAATCAAGGTTCATAATCCAGGACTTTGGCTGTTGTGTACACAATCAAAGAAGGTTTTAGACTAAATAAACATAATATAACTATATTAGGAGTTTTCTTTATTCTCTGTAAGGAGTGTATTTTTCAAAACATTTTCACTTTTTTATGTTTGCTTTCTAGAACGGGGCTCTCTTCTGGTGGAATCTTAAAAGAAATGGTCAAGGAAATGGTGACACTCTTCATGCTGGCTGCCCTGTCATTGTTGGCGATAAATGGGGTATGATTGTTGTATCACATGGTGTCTTGTTTACCAACATAGGGAAAGAACATTAATTTGACAGACAATCATATCCAAAGCAATTTAGAATGCATTCGAGGTATACATTCGATTAATTAATTCCCTGGTAATTGAACCAATGACTTTCTGGCACCACACACTACTGTTTAATCTACAGGAATGCACCAACAGTAGATAATAACTCTGTAAAAGAAGATTAAAAAAAAGTGAAAGGAAAAATGTGAACCTTCAATGAATTGGGAATGGTTAATTGAGATTTTTGGGTTATTTACTTATTTACTCACCTGTTAAGCTTAAAAAAAAACATCAAAGATGTCCTTACGTGTGTTATATTTCAAGGCTTTTAAAGGGGTCATGAACTGAGAATAAAATTTTCCTTGATCTTTTGACAGTTGAGTTTGTTATACTATAAAAAATACCCTGTAAGTTTCAAAACTGGAAACTTCTTTGTTATTCCAAAAATTGCTTTTATTGAAACCATGGCCATAAAATGACAGGATCTCAAAAGTGGAGACTTGTGACATCCACGGGCAGCGAAAGCCCGCCTTTGCAGAAGAACCAAACCCTACGTCTACATCACTGAATCTTTGGCTCCGCCCACTGGAGCATTAGTGAATAGTGACATGAGAATGACAAAAGATCGACACAGGATCAATACCATTACCTTCCAAACGATCCTAATGCTTGTATAGTGTTTTTTTTTTTTTTTCTCAACAATGTGAATGTCTCAGCAGTGCATTATTTGTTTGTATTCAGTGCATTTCACTGTGGATCATAAACCAGCCCAATTACTACTCATACCCAGCCCAATTACTACTCAAAACCAACCCAAATACTACTCAAAACTATTTGGTAATTCAGTCGTAGTTTCGATGCAGGCTTTGCAAACAGATGATATGGATCTGCCACCAGCAACGCCACATTGTAAGTAATGTTGCGTTCAAGTCCTCCTGGGAACTTAAGAGGTGGGAAGTTGTGTTTACAACGGCAGGTGCATTCAAGTCACTTTTTTATCAGAGTAAGATGGCATTACATTAAAAGATTACATTCTTTTAATTAATTACACATAAATACAGCAATGTTCTTAAATTCTAGTTCTAGAAAATGAATAACAAATACAGTAAATGTGCATCAGGTGTGCTTTGCTTTTTCATGTTTTTAATCAATTTATGAAGCCACTGCATATCGTTAAATATTACATTGTTATATTGTAATACCATCATATACTGTGCAGGCAATTAGCTTACTTCGCTGTAAATAGAAAAGCCTGACAATTTCTCTGCTAAATACCTTTGTGGTATTCGCCATGTTTCTCACTGACACGCCCCCAACTAGTAAGATTGGGGCTTAAAGGGGTGGTATAATGCTCTTTTCACAAGATGTAAAATAAGTCTCTGATGTCCCCAGAGTGTGAATGTGAAGTTTTAGCTCAAAATACCCCACAGATATTTTTATATAGCATGTTAAAATTGTCACTTTTTAAGGGTGAGCAAAAATGCACCGTTTTTGTGTCTGTCCCTTTAAATGCAAATGAGCAGCTACAACAGCTTGTGTCCTGAAAATTTCAAAAACTTTTTTTTTATGTTTAAATGTATGTAGCTGATGTGGAGTTAACTATCTTTTAATCATTGATTAGCATATTCTGTCTTGATAATCTATAAATCGTGTTCCGGGGGTGGGGTTTATGTCAATTTTAGGGTTAGTGATGTCACTAACCCGGGAGGAATGTGGTGTAGTCCATACCAGCCGTTTGTTGTAGTCCTTAAAAAGCTTTTTTTTTAAAGAAAATATCTCTTTGAGCATCCTGACTTGGCAGATGTTGTTTATACTCAAACATCAACATTACACACTAACTAAAGTTAAAAAAGTGAAATCATAATCAACCACCCCTTTAAAGAAAATCCTGAACTTCCCACTCATATTTACGACATTGTGGTGGCGTTCATGTGCGTTCAACTCATAATAAGATCTTTACGAGATGACTTGAACGCACCATAACCTTGTTTATCCCAATGCCTGATCTGTGATTTCTGATGTGTAGGCTAATCAAGTTCAGAAAGATAATCTTTCTCTCAAAATAATGTTTATGCATCAGTAAATCAAGCCAGTGACTAAAAGATCAACTTCACATCGTTTATCTTAGTAGGATGAAAATAATCTTATTTAAACTGATTATTATACAGAAAAGCTATCAGAACGACCCCTTTCCAATCGCTCAAACTGTCAATCACACAACGCGAGTATATGTGGACACTTGCCAAAACTTGTTATGAAATCAGTGACGCTGTTACACTGCACAACGAAGCTCTTACTGTATTTACATCGTCTTTGCATTGTTATTTGGTGAAAGCATTTGTGAGAGTGCAGAAAATGCGTTGCAATGATAAGATCTTTTCATTCACGCGATCAACAGACTGCTGCTCAATGCTCATCACTGCAACCTTTCATGTGATCATGGAAATACTTAAAAAACTTCTCACGATTCGTTAATCTCGATATCTGTAATAGTAAAACGTATAAAAGTATTAGAGAGATTTCCACATGTAATGCTAGCTATTTCATATGCAAACATGTCAGCCTATCACAGCAGTGGGCGTTTACACTGAAGTCTCACAGCAGACACACCTCTTCGAACAAATCAGAGGCTAAAATCAGGGTAGGAAAAATGCCTTTTATTTCTAAATCATGACAATTTTTTATGTAAAAATCATACTAACATTATAAGGGCACCCCATGAAACATTATAAAATAAGAAAATAACCAGTTAATGACCCCTTTAAAGCCATAAGCTTTCTGTGAGGAACCCACCGATATAAAGGCATTCACTGTCTTTTCTTTTCCAGTTGCCAATAAGTGGGTTCATGAGTATGGACAAGAATTCCGACATCGTTGTAGCCTTAATCCTGAAGAGTGAAGGAAGCATGAGACCATTTAAAGTATAAGAGTCAACCCCCTTAAAGGAGCAACAATAGCAAGTGAGGGGAGTGAAAGGCTGAGAATGAAGGGGTAAAGAATTTGAGAGCTAAAACCACCTGCCTTTATAGCTGATTTGAGCATTGGGAAGAGAGGCACTTGGATCATTTTCATGGATGTCTGAAGTGCACAGGACATAGAGAGATTTCAACAGTGTGTGTATGTTTGTGTGTGGGTTAGGGAATGGTTTGGCATGCAGCCCAAAGGGCAAGCTGACCTCCTGTTCCTGCTTCCCAAGATAAACACCAGAATGTGTTCTGAATGTACAGATGTTTACATGAGTACCTGATGATGATTTGTTTTGATGAGTAGTTTGTGGTAACATCAATTTTTTTCTGACAGCAAACAAAAATATTCTTTATAATTAATTACAATGCACTTCGAAAAAGTATAATAAATTACCCACTTGAATGTTGATGATTTACCTGTGTAAATCTGGCGCAACTGTGTGTTGTTTATGGTTGCAAAGCAACTTCCATAAAAGTTCCATAAATGTTGTAAACATATAAATAAATTATGAAATGAGATGAACCTTTTCTTTGTGAACCTTTTTTTTTTTAAGTATTTAATTTATTGGCATTTTTGGGTTGGATTTTCATCAAAAACAATGTATTGTTATATATTACATTGCCATGATATAGAATATAAAAATAGTAATAGCTAACTGCTTTAAATGTAAAAATAGCGGTCACCAAGTTTTCAAAATATCCTTTAGGGATGTATTGCTATCTCTGGGTTCGGGCAAACATTTTGAACTCAGCCCTCCCTCCGGACAGCACGCCAAATACGCATAACCTTTACTCCACTTAATTACATGTAAGTGTGAACTCATGAATTAGAAGCAAATGTTTTATCCAGAGGATTGTTCCCACTATGCTACCGAGGTACTTGCCTTGCTTTCTGAAACTAGTTATTTTTATAATTATTAATGTGAGATTCCTGTAACTGCTTAACACATTCCTGGTGGAGACATTTCCTCCGGCACGTACACACACACACACACTCACACTCATCCACTCAAAAACAAACACACTATTACATGGTTAGAATTCAAAAAGTGAGCTAATATGCTCAGGATTACGACACATGGAGGGATACCTTAACCTTGATACAATTGTGATAAAAAGGCAATTCATTTCAGTATTCTAAAGTATCTCAAAATGTAATGTGATACAATCACAAAACAGTGCTAATCATAACAGTATTCTCTTTTTGCACATACAAAGAAGTTGAGAGTGTAACACAGTGTCCTAACCCACTGAATCTCATGTGTATTTAACATAAAGAAAACGAGAGAGTGGTGAAACTTGAATGTAGACATAGTGAAATTGTGCTTTTTCAAGAACGAACAACAAATCAGAAACTAAGGACCTCAAAAGAAGCAGACCATTTTAATTTACAAACTACCCCTCAGATGCTGTCAGAAGATACTGTTTCATGCCGACATGTTAATCAATCAGACCTCTGCATTGCTAACTCAAAGACCTCTCTTTTCAGCCCACCCAAACAGTCAAGTCAAGTCAAGTCAAGAGTCAAGTCAAGTCAAGTCACCTTTATTTATATAGCGCTTTTTACAATAAAGATTGTTTCAAAGCAGCTTTACAGTGAAAACAGGCAACACAGTTTGTTTCAGCTGTACAGAAGATCTAGAAGAAAATAGCGTCATAGTCCAGCTCAAATAAGTTCAGTGATGCTTATTTTTTGTTGTAAAAAAGTTATTAATTTAGTTCATTTATCTATACAGCCGCTCTGGAGAAAACAGGGATGTCGTCGTCCAGCTCAGTTCAGTTCTCATATAATGGTGTCAATGCAGGCAGGTCAATAATATTGTTGAAAATTAAGTGTCCCCAACTAAGCAAGCCAAAAGCCAAAGGCAACAGTGGCAAGGAACCAAAACTCCATCAGGTGAATGGAGAAATGGAGAAAAAAACCTTGGGAGAAACCAGGCTCACCCTTACGAAAAATAAGTTTATTCAAGTGTGCTATTAGTATACTTCTTTTAAACAAAAAATAAGAAAGTATACTTTCAGTCTACTTTTTATGTACTTCTCAGAAATATACTTTATGTACTTCTCAGAAATATACTTCAAATTCCACTTAAGTATACTTGACTAAGACTTATACTGACAGAAAAGTCTAAGTATATTTGGCCTATACTTGTTGATCGAGATATTCTTAAAAGTATAATTAAGTATTCTAAGTATTCTTGGCTTGTAGCCTACTTCTGTTTAATATTTTGATTGAGTAGCTTATTAAATACTTTTTTTTTTTAAACATAATATTACACACTGTCTTATAAACTAACATGTTCAAGTTTATATAGTAACAAGATTTCAAGTGGAATAGCTAAATAAAATAAAAATATATAGAGTAAATAAAATAAGCATGGAACTGAACCTGATCTTGTACACAGCGATAATAATTCCCTTACGAAAAATAAGTTTATTCAAGTGTTCTATTAGTATACTTCTTTTCAACTAAAAAGAAGAAAGCATACTTTCAGTCTACATTTTATATACTTCTCAAAAATATACTTTATGTACTTCTCAGAAATATACTTAATTACACTTAAGTGTAGGCTACTTGACTTATGAGAGAAAAGTCCAAGTATATTTGGCCTATACTTGTACTCAATCTTTTGATCGAGATATACTTAAAAGTTTAATTATTCAAAGTATACTTGGCTTGTAGTTGTGTTAACTCTTTTGATCGAGTAGCCTCGATCACGTTTCTGAATCTGATCAAGGTAGGCTATAGTGTTTGACAAAAATGTGATTTTCTCATCTTTTTTGTTTAAAATGTTGCCTTTATTTATGAAACTTACCAACATTCAAGTGTTGATAAAAAAGGATGCATGAAGCTAATAAAATGTTTTTACAATTAAAGTACAGTTAAAGGTATTTTTCAAGTATAAAAAATAACATTTGAACATAGTAGTACGCCTACTGCAAGTGCAAAAATTATATATAAATAGTAAACTATAAGTATAATGTTAAGTTCACTTGTAGTATAAAACTACTAAACTAGTAGCCTAGTTTATTGAGAGTAGGCCTACACTAAAAGAAAACTTGCAAGTATATTTGCAGTATAAAACGTACTCGGTTACTAACGTAACCTCGGTTCTCTCTAGAAGAGGGAACGAGTACTGCGTAAGATATCTTACGCTAGGGGAAAATCCTTTTCCGCGAGATATTGAAGCCAAAAATTATCCTTAATTTTAAATAATGCAAAACGCGTTGCGGCAGCATGCAGACATAGGCGAGACAGCTCGCGCGCCTATTGGCTGCTCTGCGGCAACTGCAGCAGCCTATCGAGCGAGGCCTGGCGTGACGCCAGACCCAATCAGGGTGCTTCGCGCCCACTGCGTCACGTCCCGCCGAAACGGGCGTGGTGTAGGCCTATAAATACCGCTCGCAGGCAGCTATTATCTGTTTTTTCATCATCGAAGCAACCAGAGCGTGTGCATGCACGGCAAGATACGCAGTACTCGTTCCCTCTTCTAGAGAGAACCGAGGTTACGTTAGAAACCGAGTACGTTCTCTTACGAGAGGTCTCTCGTACTGCGTAAGATATCTTACGCTAGGGGACCCAATGCAAAACGCCGTGCATGCTGAGATCTGACACCAAAGACCCAAGGGCGAAAGCCCGGGGTTCATATAGTGCACAATCACCCAGGGAACTCACAGGGAGTCCGGGAAGAGGGAGGGGCGAGGCCGCGCTCTTCCACATATGGTAGTGTCGCTTAGACGCAAATTTCATCATACAGACAGGGCGGGGTACGGCCTGAACTGATGGGAAAAAATGTGGGTCTTACACAGTTTGCCCAGGCACGTCTCGTGCTACTGCTATCCATTGTCGATCATTGAGCTGTGCTCAGCAGACGCAGCATTCTGAGTTGATAGCATCAAGTCAGATAATACTGGTTAACTTAGACCGACAGCAGCCTGGCCTGCAGGCCGGGAACCTCTAGGTTGTAGAACCTTATAAATGTAGACGGGGAGGCCCAGCCTGCCGCCGTACAAATATCTTGCAAGGCAATCCCACTTGACCAGGCCCACGACGAGGCCACGCCTCTCGTGGAGTGCGCTCTGACACCCAGCGGGCACTGCACGCCCTTGGAGGCATATGCCAGCGCTATAGCGTCAACTATCCATCTGGATAGGCTCTGTTTCGACGCGGCTAATCCCTTAGAACGCCCGCTAAACGAAACAAAGAGCTGCTCTGTCTGTCTGAAGACAGACGAGCGAGACACATAAGCTCTTAATGCCCTGACCGGGCAAAGGAGGCCCGCATCCCTTTCCTCATCAGGGACCGGTAGGGCTGACAGGGAGATAACCTGCGCCCTAAACGGTGTGTTGAGGGATTTCGGAACATAACCGTGCTTAGGTTTGAGTATAACTTTTGAGTCATTAGGCCCAAATTCCATGCACGTCGCGCTCACAGAGAGCGCGTGTAAGTCCCCTATGCGCTTCACTGAAGCGAGAGCCAGCAGAAACACAGTCTTGAAAGACAGATGTTTCAGATCAATTGACTGTAAAGGCTCGAATGGTGCACCTTTCATGGCTTCCAGAACCGTAGAAAGGTCCCATACGGGGACTGAGGGGGGTCTGGGAGGATTCAGTCTCTTAGCTCCTCTAAGGAAGCGGATGACCAACTCGTTCCTTCCTATTGACTGACCAAGCGTTGTTTCTGAGAACGCTGCTATAGCCGCCACATAAACTTTGAGCGTGGAAGGGGTCCTGCCCTTATCCAACAGCTCTTGTAGGAAGGAAAGCACCTCCGTCACTCCACAGTCTGTGGGTGACACGCCACGGGCTGTGCACCAGCCCGAAAACACTGACCATTTCGAGGAGTAGAGCCGTCTCGTAGACGGAGCTCTAGCCTGCGTGATCGTGTTTAATACTCCTTGAGGGAGTCCAACATGTACCCGTTGATGGCCCAGACATGAAGGGACCACAATTCCGGGTGAGGATGCCAGATCGAGCCGTGGGCCTGAGAGAGGAGGTCTCTCCTCACTGGTACTGGCCACGGGACAGTGCTTGCTAACTGCATCACGACTGGGAACCAAGGTTGGTTTTCCCAGAACGGTGCCACCAGCAGTACTGAGCATCCTTCTTCCCTGATCCGTTCTATCACCTGAGGCAGGAGAGGGACGGGGGGAAAAGCATAAAGCGGGCGGCGTGGCCACACATGAGCCAGCGCGTCCCTGCTCTTGGAGAAAAATTCCGGACAGTGAGCGTTTTCTTGAGACGCGAACAGGTCTACTTCCGCTCTGCCGAATTTCTTCCACAGCAGTTGGACAGTCTGTGGGTGTAAAGACCATTCGCCTGCCGGAACATTGTTCCTGGACAGTCTGTCTGGTCCTATATTCAGGATCCCAGGCACGTGCGCTGCTCTGAGCGAGCGCAGGTTGCGCTGAGCCCACACCAGGAGGCGTTCTGCTAGCCTGTACAGGTTCCTGGACCTGAGGCCGCCCTGGCGATTTATGTAGGACACCACAGACACGTTGTCCGAGCGGACCAGGACGTGGCGTCCTTTTATTTGGGGACAAAAACGCGTCAGCGCGTTGTCTATTGCCAACATTTCGAGGCAATTTATGTGCAGGAGCCTCTCCCATTCCGACCACTGGCCGAAGAACGGTCTGCCCTCGAGCAGCGCTCCCCATCCCGAGGTGGACGCGTCCGTGGACACCACTTTCACCCTCGAGGAAGTCCCCAGGCTTACACCTGACTGGTACCAGTCGTTTGCTCTCCAAGGTTTCAGAGCTGTGACGCACTTCTGATTGACCTTGAGGCGAATCAAACCGGATGCCCACGCTTGACGTGGGACTCGTGCTTTCAGCCAAAACTGCAGCGGGTGCATGCGGAGCAGGCCCAGCTGGAGTACTGATGATGCTGCGGCCATGAGACCCAGCATCTTCTGAAATCTCTTGAGCGGGACAGACGCGCCGCAGCGGAATGAGTTTGCTGTGCGTTGAATGTCGACCGCGCGCTGTGGCATTAGTCGCGCTATCATGGACAGCGAGTCCAACTCTGTGCCCAGGAAAGATATCTTCTGACTGGGTGACAGAGAGCTCTTCGCCCAATTGACACCGAGACCCAAATTCTCGAGGTGATCGAGTAAAATGGTCGCGTGTTCTATGAGCACTGAGCGCGATTGTGCTAGAATCAGCCAATCGTCCAAATAGTTCAGTACTCGCACGCCTCTCATTCTGAGGGGTGCGAGCGCCGCATCCATGCACTTCGTAAATGTACGGGGTGCCAGGGATAAGCCGAACGGCAGGACTGTGTACTGATATGCCTGGCCCTCGAAGGCGAATCTCAAATATCGCCTGTGACGTGACGGTATCTGTATTTGAAAATACGCGTCTTTCAGATCTATTGACACAAACCAATCTCCTTGGTGTTCAGTTGCCTTAGATCTAGTATGGGTCTGAGACCCCCGTCTTTTTTCGGTACCAGGAAGTATCTGCTGTATAGCCCTCCTTCGCTCTGAACTTGAGAGAGAGGCTCTATGGCCCCTTTGTTCAATAGTTTCGCCACTTCGGCTCGAAGTAAATGTGCTACTTCTGCTTTTACCGTGGTCTCGAAGCGCGCCGCATAGCGTCGTGCTCATGACATTTGAGGCATGGGGCGCGCTGATAACAGCGGGCAGATTGCCCGCGCTCGACTCCTCTGCGGCGGTCCGCCGCGAGGGGAGGGCTGGGCGGTTCCCGTAGGAACTGTCATGTCTATGTGTGGATGTGGGCGCGGGACAGCGGGCACACTTATCACACCGAAAGCATTGTTCGCTTGAGTGAAGCGAATACACGCTGGTTTCGTTTTTACAGAAACCGTGAGACATGCATAACGTGGCGTTAGTGGGCACTGGGTAGTGGGCACATTCACCATGTTTGAAGCGCAACCGATCTAAGTCGGTTTTATGTGCGCGAGCCCTGTGTGACAGGCTGTGCTTGTGTGTAGGGATGGGCACTGGGCATTCTTACTACACATGAGACACCATCGGCCGTGGCCGGGACACCAGAAAATACACTCTTTTGGGGATTTATCTGGGTAGCCGTGAAAACGGCATTTGTGTGCAGGCAAGCGGGTGACAGAACCGGCTTGTTGGCTGCAGAAAACACTGGAACAGTCACATTTGCTGGAACTGGACGAGCGAATACCTTTGGTGTGAGTCCGGCCGCAGCGGGACTGGAACACCGTCGTTTTCCTAGGCGTGCTAGGACGACTTCGGGGCCTCGGGCTTTACCGCAATCCTAGGTCGCGGACCACACACAGCGGGGCGGCGACCGGATGAGCGGGAGCGCGGTCTCGCGGTCTCGCTCTAGCTGAATAGGGGGCGTTCCATGACTTAGCGACTTCTTCGTGTAGCTCAGGAAGAAAAGGCGCTGGTCTGGACGCAGGCGAAGCGCGCTCCCCAGGCAGGAAAAAGCCATCCAGCCGGTTGTGAGCGGGCTGCTCGGGCGAAGACCACTCGAGGCCGAGGCTCGCCGCGGCCTGTGCGAGTACTCGCATGAGCTCCGTCTCGATGGACGCTCTCTTGCCTGACGGTGTGTGGGCAGGGGGCGCGGGGTCCTCAGAGCCCGCCCAATCCTCACTGCCTGACGCCAGGATAGAGCAGGAATCATCCTCTCCCAGCAGGGCTTCCTCGTCAGCGATGTCAACGGAAGCGGCGGCAGACAGCGGCCGCTGTCTGTCAGGAAGAGAGGCTGATGAAGCCGGTGAAGCAAGCGGGCGAACCGGCGAGCTTTGGCGGCTGGGGGAAGGTTCCGGGACCCGCTGGGCACGGCGCTTCTTACGGCGCGATGCCGCGGCGGGCGGGGGAGCAGTCTCGGTGAAGAAGGCCAGGCGAGTCCTCAGAGTCGCCATAGTCATCAGCTCGCAGTGAGGGCAGCCGCCGTCAGTGAGCGCGAGAACTGCATGTTCCTCACCCAGGCAGGAAACGCAAACCACGTGGCGGTCCCCGTCACTGAGTGTGGCTCTGCACGAGCCGCAGGAAGGCATCTTGAAAAAGACGCTAGCTCTTTTAGAATGTGTGTCGCGGCGGCGACACACACACACAAACAGAGTACAGAGTAATAGAAAGGATATAAGCGCCGGAAAGCGCAGCAGGAAGGCAGGAAGGCGGCGCGGCCAGCGACTTCAGTGACTCGTCCCGCTGAAGGTGCTCTCTCTCAGACGGCGCGGCTTCTTCTCCAGCTCCAGCGATGCGTGTGCTTCGCTTGAAGGATGAAAAATCAGATAATAGCTGCCTGCGAGCGGTATTTATAGGCCTAGACCACGCCCGTTTCGGCGGGACGTGACGCAGTGGGCGCGAAGCACCCTGATTGGGTCTGGCGTCACGCCAGGCCTCGCTCGATAGGCTGCTGCAGTTGCCGCAGAGCAGCCAATAGGCGCGCGAGCTGTCTTGCCTATGTCTGCATGCTGCCGCAATGCGTTTTGCATTATTTAAAATTAAGGATAATTTTTGGCTTCAATATCTCGCGGAAAAGGATTTTTCCCGAGATATCTTACGCAGTACGAGAGACCTCTCGTAAGAGAACTACTAAACTAATAGTTTACTGAGAGTATACTTCAAAGTTGCTACAAGTATTAAAATAGTAAACTACTATTATACCCCTAAGTTCACTTGCAGTACAAATGAGAAATGTAATTATGAACTAGTTGTGCACTTAAAGTTTACTACTGTTACACTTATAGTACACTTAAACATATACTCTTATATAAAAGTGGGCCAATTTAGTCCCAAGCGGTATTAAAATAGTACACTTACAAGTTTACTACTAGTACATATTGACATTAGTATACTTACTACATAATGTATACTTAAAAATATACTTGAACATTACTTAAGTATACTTCCTCTGGCCAACGAATGAACAGTGTATGCTTCAGGCAGCATTACAGGTTAGAAGTAAGATTGGATCAGAACGGGTTAGGTGTCTTGCTCAAGTGTAATGAGAGTGGAAGAAAGTGTAATGAGAGTGGAAGAAAGTGCTGTTCATTCACTCCCCCCACTTGCGACCTTCGGATTACAATTCAGACTCTCTAACCATTAGGCCAAAACTGCCCCCTGCCCCCTTGGTATGAGAGTGACTAACTTGCATCATATGGATGCAGGATGTCAGAAATGTTCATTGTTTTCTGCCACATTTGCTTATTGAATCCTCTTGGCTCTTGCACACATGTACAGGCCATCACCACAGAGTAGTGACAGACTTCTCTTTCTGTAGCGTAGACGGTCTTTGAATTGGGTTTCAATTGTGCAGAGGCTCAAGAATCTGTCTTTCCTGGCCGCAGAGTGTGCAACCTCACAGTGTAGGATGTGCAAATGCCCAAAATAATTATGTGACCTAGGCAAGCAATCTAAATACTGCGTGTACTCAACCAATCAGTATGTTCAGCGCCCAAGTTCCTGAACTTTGAACAAGTACTACCCCATGAGCAGGGACTTTCTGAGGGGGAGATATTATTTAGAACTTCATTTAGACC